>NC_090273.1:70505965-70813201 GCF_040414725.1 Anabrus simplex
CGTCAGACAGAGCTGGCAGAACAGAATGCGAATCGAGTTCGTGCCTTGGAAGAGGACAAAGTCATGTTGGAGGGAAGAATCAACAAGCTGGAGGCAGATCTCAATAGTGCTGAGATCATTCGAGATGGTCTTCGTAGGGATAAAACTACGGTGAGTCTACACAAAGGTTTGTTGTAAATTTGTGATAAAAGAAAGGTTTTATAGGGTTGAGAGTAATGGCAATATCAGAGATCTCTGTACTGTATTAACACATCCACTCCCACAATCCCCCCCCCCCCCCTCCGCAGGTATTTAATCGTGCAACCCAGCTATTTTCAGATGCCACCCTGACTCACTAGGTAACAGGTAACACATGGCTTTAACTTAGTTCACTCCTTTGCTATAAACCCTAAAAGTTTGTACATAACTTCACAAGATGATCTAGTCCTTATCTGGAGGTGGTACAGCTCTTTTCAGGCACGCCCCCAATGGAGGTGAGCTGCAGTACCTTTATAAATGCATACCAGCCCTTCTGTCATTCTTAAATATCTGCCAGTACCGGGAATCGAAACTTAGCCTTCTAGGACAGCAGTTAACACACGAGAGGTCGCACCCGCGGCAGTTTGTTGCACTTTTAAATATTTGTTAATAATTTCGTTGCTAGCCGCTGTAGGGCTTAGGGCGCTCGATTCATCCCTCCCCTCTCTCTCCTGACCTTCATTACCGTCAGTGTATTGCCTGCTGCGTTCTGGAGTAGTTTATTTTTCCTTTCACTCTCGCATCTGCCGCGGCAAATTGCCTTCGTGCGACCCCTCGCGCACTGCATTCTTACATGACTCTGCATTTCCAAGAAAGTTTCTTAAGTAAAGTTTGTGAGGTTTATGGTGACTTTCAGTGAAGTGTGGTGCTGTAGTTTTATCTATAACAATGAATTTTACCGGGCGAGTTGGCCGTGCGCGTAGAGGCGCGCGGCTGTGTGCTTGCATCCCGGAGATAGTAGGTTCGAATCCCACTATCGGCAGCCCTGAAGATGGTTTTCCGTGGTTTCCCATTTTCACACCAGGCAAATGCTGGGGCTGTACCTTAATTAAGGCCACGGCCGCTTCCTTCCAACTCCTAGGCCTTTCCCATCCCATCGTCGCCATAAGACCTATCTGTGTCGGTGCGACGTAAAGCCCCTAGCAACAACAACAACAATGAATTTTGAAGAGGAACAGAGGAAAATTAGAATTTTTTTAAATTAATTTTTTTAAAATTTTGTGCAGTACTTTCTTTTAAATTTTGTACTTCACTTCTAGAATACATTTTGTACTTGAATTGTGACCAAATCATTCATTTAAAGTACAAATGCAAACATTGAGGCAATTTGCTCACGCACGACCTCTCTCTCTCTCTTTAAAAACTCACGTAATTTTACCAGATTTTGCAAAAAATATGTATTAATTTTTTACATTGAGAAAATATTTTCACTGAGTAATTATGTTAGTACCAGTTGAAAGGCAGTTAAACAGGGTACATATTTATATTTTTATCAAAAGCATTCACTGCAAAAGGAAAAAAGCAGCTCATGAAAATATTAAGCGCGAGCAATTTGCCTTCACGCGACCTCTAGTGTTCTAAAATGGGTGCGACCTCTTGCGTGTTAATAGCACAAAATGTTATGCTATGCAGTAGTGGCAATTGGGAATTAGAATTTGTTGGGGTGGAGGGGGGATAGGGGTTGGAGGTAGACATCAAAATTCTTAGAAAAGCTACAAAATTGTAAGTTTTTTTTATGCTCTCTGTGTGAATTTTACGGTTATAAAGACATAAAGGTTCACAGTCTACCAACTTAACTGCAGTAGTAATAGGTTTTTGACATATTTATTCAATACTATACAATAAAACTGTCACCAAAGGAACAATAATTACACATGTATTGAAATTAAATAGAAGTCTGGAGTGATTATACACAATTAAATAGTAATTTTTTACTACACACTAACAAAATAACAGACATATCTACTGAGTGAGATTACCAGACTGACGAATGCTCGCTGCAAGCAGGTAAATCATACCTGTGGCTATGACCTTGGCAAAAATATAGCCCTGTTACCTTTCATCGCAGCACATGCTACATGTTGCTGTGCGGGTCTACACTACTTGCTGTAGCACTGTACAATTCCGTTAGCCACGACGAACGTCATTTCGTGTTTATTTCCTCTAAGTATTTTTCTTAATAATTAAAGAAATTTAGGGAAAGAATTACCTGAAAAGACAAGAGGGTTTGTACAATTGCTTTTTATATATAATTCCTTGCTTCAGGCAGCTAAAATGGAACAAACATTTATTTTTTCCTCCAGAAAGTAACCCCTCACCACCCCTGATCGGTGTCACTGACACTATGGAAGTGGAACCTATCTTTATGATAATATGTGAATTATTTCTCATTTGTTCTTTTTTTGTTATTAATCTGCTATATCAATTCCATTCTACATTTGCTGTAGGTTCTTGTGTTTGTAGGTAATTACAGACTATAAATCTCATGGGTAATACAAGCGGGCCACGTAACACTAAAAAAAAAAAGATGAATGAACTTCAATAACAACTTACGTATATCAGCCTATGACTGAACATAATAACTAAGCCAACAATGTATAGATATCAGTTGAACTACATGAGGGGACAAGGAAAACATTGAAACAAAAAGGCCTCCAGCTCAAGACTTGTTTTAACGATCACCACCTCACATTTTTTAATTTTCTTCATGATACTTTTTTAAAGAAAAACTTTTAACAAACACTTCATATTGTGTGTCTGATGTTTTAAATTGTTTATATATTTCTTACTGAGGATGATCCTATGTCAGATCAAAACATGTCTATGTAAAGTTTCGTCTTAATTGGATGTAAATATTGTAGTATTGGCTAGGAGGATAATTAACATAATTTTGTAAGAAGTTTGTGCGTAATGCTGAACAGTTCAGTGTTTTTGTGACATTATCTGTAGTGTTATTGTGATGAAACTATTATATCCCAATAATCCTTTCCGTTAGACTTTCCTTGCAATCATACTTGGCAATGCAACACACTAATATGACAATAACATTTCAAACAGGCTATACCAGGGATGGCAAACCTAAGACACGTGTGCCATTAGGTGACATGCAAACACGACTTCTATGGTATGGTAATAAATAGGTCAAAAATCTAGCAACAGAGCATATTTTAACATTAATCTTTAATAAAGAAGTATGTATCAATTAACTCTATGGGCATATTTTTTACAAATTTTATTAGATTAAAGGTAAAATATATCTTAAGGTAAAATATACCTTAATCTTAAAATTCACCTCTTTTTGAATGCAGTTTTTAGTGATGTTTGCTAAATAAAATCATTAAGCAATCAGTTGAATGGATTTAAATGTAATGCAATCTAATACCTAAATGAAATCAAATGAGGGTTTCCATGATGATTTTAAAGAAAAATACCTGATGGCACATTAGACAGTAAATATTCATAAACAAGACCTTAATTGACATGCTAGTTGGTAAAGGCTACACTATCTATATTCTTAGTTCCTACATCAATTCCATCCTTTGTCTGTATTACCTTCAAAAATCAAACTAGTAATAACTTAAAGAATAAAACAAAAGAATGGGTATTGTGTTTAAACACAAAATATTAGCCCTTTCTTTCCAAGTACATCAGAAATAGTGACATTCATTCTCTAAGAAACTGAAGGACATTTCCATTTATCAATATGGAATTCTTCTGTTCTGCAGTTCATGGCTTTCTTGGAAAGGCTGGCCCGAGCATTGAATGTAGAGGAGATCTCCAAAGAAGTGGGTGTCGAGCTGCACACCGAGACAATACTGGTCAGGGCTGAACAGCTTGCTCGTTTAGAAAGTGATAAGCTTATTGATAAGGTTAGTACTGATCAAGTAGCTGTTGTTTCCTAGCCCTTAGTGGTTGTTTTTCTGTCAAATAAACCCTCCATTTTCCCTCAGATTCAGAATTTTAATAAAGCCCCCAATGAAACCTTGCCAATGATTCATATAAAGTTCATGGTCGATAAATTACAGATCAGGGGTTTTCCCTCCAAGATCTGTGATTACCTTACTCTTCCGTTCCAGAATTACTCTAGCGTCAATAACGTTTAACTGGCATTTGGCATGTTTCTATATTGGGCCACTTGCTAAGCTTCATTACCTCTAAGCTGGCATTTAGACTGCTAACAGCTTAAGCCAATTATTTTTATGTTAAAATTTAAATGGCTTTTTAAAATGTGCAGTGCATAGGCTTCACAAGATTATTTAGAGCACTGCAATATCTGCTGAAAATAGAACAAGAGAGATGAAATAATAGATTATATAGAGGTGGGCCAGAAACTAATGCCGCACAATTATTTGATGTATACAGTATGTACAGGGTAGTCAGAAACAATGTGCTGTGGGTATATGAGCATTGGTGTTACTGATAAATAATATAAAAAAGATCATTTGATATCTTGCACAGTTGTCACTTTATCAGCTGCTGAAGTTAGCCAATCAGATTGCTTAAGAGGCAAATTCCAATGGTCTTTGAATCTGCATGTGGACTAATACAGGCTGGAGAGCTGTGTCAAGAAATAAACATCAAACACACTGTGAGTTTCAACCGATATCACCACAGCGTACTTGCTATGACAAAACCTTTATCAGCTCTAAGGTCCATGTTGAAATTCCTCCCCTAAAGTTTTCTCCAGTTGGTGCTCTCAAGCCTGGATTAAGCCACCTGAACATTTAGTAACACTGCCTTGCAAATCCCACTTGAATTTGCCCATGAAGTGATCTGATTGGCTAACTTCAGCAGCTGATAAAATGACAATAGCATGAGATATTGAATTACTTTCTTTTTATCAAATTATTTATCAGTATGACCAAGCCTCTAACACTCATATAACTGGATCATATTGTTTCTGATCAATGTATATATTCAATTATTAATGTTTTCACTTGATGTCTATACTACATTTATAGCCGTATTGATATAAAAACAACAATTTTGAAAGAATAGTAACGAAGTACAAAGAAAATAAGGTCGGAGACAGGTGGGGTATGTGCCTATGGGTCTTCATGACTCATCGTGCTATGCAGGTCTACTTAGGGTATGAAAGACACGTTTGATAGACAATTCAGTATCATTTTATTTACAAGTATCCGATGATAACTACAGTGACAGATGAATAGCATCCTTGTAGGTAAGATGTACCTGAGAAACTAACATATCTCGCTAATCATCCAGTGACATGGGTGGCTAATTATACATAGTACAGTCATTAAGTTCTGAGACTTGATGCCTGGAGGGTAGGCACCCACACGACTCTATATGTAGCACACGATGCTGCATTACACGGCGTACACCTACACAGAACTACATCCATCCTCAAAATAGTCGCCGTTGGCTGTTAACCACTTATACAGAACCATATCCACCCTCAAAATTGTCGTCGTTGGCCGTTATGCACGTTTGCCAACATTGGTATAGCTGCTGGAAGCACCTTTGAGAGCAGTTGGCAGGAAGGTCCTGTATAGCTTCTCTTGTGGCCGTCATGACCTCTTCGGATGACTGAAATCTGCACCCACGTAGGAGTGCATTCAGGCGAGGAAAGAGAAAATATTCACATGGTGCGAGACCAGGTGAGTACGGACGGAGGGTGTGGCAAAACTGACACCTGTTGCCTTGCAAGTTTCTCTTGGACAAGGACAGAGTGATGTGCAGGGGCGTTGTCGTGTAGCAAAAGCCAATTCTTTGTACGCCAAATCCCAGGTCGTTTACGGTGAATTGCATCGCGCAAACAGCCAAGGATCTCCTTGTAGCGGGTTTTGTTTACTGTTGTACTGTCTGGGAGAAATTCCATGTGAATGATTCCATTTGAATCAAAAAACAGTTCCAGCATCACCTTGCCTTTTGACCTGTCTTGTTATGGTGATGATGGCATTTTCCAAGTGGTGGATTGTCGTTTCAGTTGTGGATCACAAAAGAAACACCATGTTTCGTCTCCAGTTATTATCCTGTTGAGAAACAGCGGATCATCATTAGCACTACTGATGAGGTCACCACAAATCGTCATGCGATCATCACGTTGGTCTTGCGACAGGATTCGTGACCTGGTAACACAAGACATGTTGAGGTTATCCGTCAGAATTTTGTGGCAAGTACCATGGCTGACCCCTATTGCTGCTGCGAGATCGTGTACCAATTGGGAGCGGTTAGCACGCACCAACGTTGCAACTTCTTGGATCTTGCATTCTGTTCGAACTGTTTGTGGCCGACAATTACGCACATCATCTTCCAAACTGTCCCGTCCTTGCACAAAATGTCGGTGCCACCTAAACACAACGCTGCGACTCAATGTGTCCCCACCGTAAACCTGCTGCATCATTTCAAACGTTTTGGCAGTGGTCTTGCCTAATTTCTGGTAGAATTTGATGTTTGCCTGTTGCTCAAACTGTGACATGTCAAGGTCCGATAGGCGCATTCATATCACTGTCACAACAACGACCGTACGTCTGCTTCCAGTGCATGCACTCAACTGTCTCTTGCAGGGACGAGAGATAACTGACATGGTACCATACCACGGCGCCATCTATGCACTGTAGTACACCACAGTGCCATCATGCGGTCAGTCATACAACTTAATGACTGTACTACGTATAGCCCTAGCTTGTATCAATCACACCACTTCCTATCATCCCGTACCAGTTCGTACATGTGCCTATGTAAATCATGTGATTCTGTGCAATTATATTTGTGAAGCTGAAGTCCAAGAACAGTTATGATGATACAGCTCAGTCCTATTGAAATTCCTCTTTCCATTGAACCAAACACAGAGATGTGAGATTTGTGCTGGACAAAATGGAGGTGGGGCAGGTTTTTCTCCAAGTACTCCGGTTTTCTCTGTCATCTTTCATTCCAACAACACTCTCTAATATCATTTCATTTCATATGTCAGTCATTAATCATTGCCCCAGAGGAGTGCGACAGGCTTCGGCAGCCAGCACAATTCCTATATTCACTGCTAGATGAGAGCTTCATTCGTTCCATTCCTGACCCAGTTGAATGACTGAAAATAGGCTGGGGTTTTTGTTTAATTTCATTTAAGTTGTTTCACAAACCAAATCACATACCTCAATGTCCTTTTCTTTAAATCCACACTCCACCTGGTGCATTTAACTGACACCCAATGAGTGTCATATTTTCTGTCATATCCCACATTTCCAATCAAACGGTACCTGAATCATTCATATCAGATATCTAGTTCCAGAGATAGGAAAGCCAAGAAGATTGTCGCATTTAATCTTAAACTTTGTAGACATCATAGGATGTTGGACATCGATGTCCCACACATCTCTGATATTTTGTAGAATTTTTCTACCTTGGGTTTTGCAGAGATGTACTTAGGTCCTACCCACATGTTTAAACTGATACCTCCTCTTAGGACACCGATAGTGATTTTCAAATTGACAGGAATATTTCTCTGTATTTCTCTGATTTGATTCAAGGCCAATTTTCAATCAATCACTACTGATCTGCATTTAGGATAGTCACTCAGATGGCAGATTACCTTTCTGTTGTTTTCCTAGACATTTCTTAAATGATTTCAAAGAAATTGGAAGTTTATTGAACATATCCCTTGGTAAGTTATTCCAATCCCTAACTCCCCTTCCTATAAACAAATATTTGCCCCAATTTATCCTCTTGAAAATGAAAATCCATAGCCTGTTTCCAGTCATTCGACTGGGTCAGGAATGGAATGAATGAAGCCCCCATCTAGTGGCGAGGATGGGAATTGTGCCGGCTGCCAAAGCCTGTCGCACTCCTCTGGGGCAATGATTAATGACTGACAGATGAAATTAAATGCTTTGGAGAGTGTTGGTGGAATGAAAGATGACAGGGAAAACTGGAGTACCCAGAGAAAAACCTGTCCCACCTCTGCTTTGTCCAACACAAATCTCACATGGAGTGACCGAGATTTGAACCACGGAACCCAGCGGTGAGAGGCCAGCACGCTGCCGCCTGAGCCACGGAGGCCAATTGTCCTCTTGAATTCCAACTTTATAGTGTCCTCATCCCAAGGTGGTGCAGCTCTTTTCAGGCACACCCTCAATTTCAACAACATACCAGTCCTCCTGCCATTCTTAAATTTCTGGCAGTACCAGAAATTGAACCCAGGCTCCCAAGGATGGCAGCTAATCACACTAAGCATTATGCTATGGAGGTGAACTAACTATTTTTACTATCTTATCTGGCTACAGCCTGTATGGTACTTTTCTGGGGTATCATGTCCTTTGAAAAAATTGTACTGAGTTTTTTTATTTTTATGGAAATACAATGTTTCCTATATCTTGCATTACAGCTGTTGGCATTGCAAATTCAGGGGTGAGATTATTATTTTCAAAAAAATACAAGTACTTCTAGAGCAAATGAAATGTCTCCAAACATGCTTTGTTCACCAGCTGTGGGTTGAACTGTTCAAATCAATGTTCATCCAGGTGGCCAAGGAGTGTGCTCTCTAGGAATCATGAGCTGTTTACATACAGAGTTTCTTTGCTCTCTTCTGACAGCTCAACTGTGCCCGCAAATGTATTAATTTAGTCAGTTTACCTTCCAAGGTTGGTTTCACCCCCAGACTCAAGGGTGGTGTTCTGGAGCATTATATAAAACTGGGGTGGAGTACCAGTACCTCACCCAGGCAGCCTTACCTGCTATGCTGAACAGGGGCCTTGTGGGTGATTGGAAGACTGGAAGGGATAGACAGGGAAGAGGAAAGGAAGCGGCTGTGGCCTTAAGTACCACCACGGAAAACCACCTCGAGGATGGTAGAAGTGGAAGTCGATCCCCCTCTACTCAGTTGACCTCCGAGGCTGAGTGGATCCCATTCCAGCCCTCGTACCTCTTTTTGAATTTCGTGGCAGAGCCAGGAATTGAACTGAAGCCTCCATAAGTGGTAGCTAATCGCAGTAACCACTACACCACAGAGACAGACTGTGTGCCCGCGAATACGCTGTGATAACGTTGTATGATGTAAAATCTTCAATATTGTCATAGGCAACAGATAAAAGAGGAACAAGTTCTAAGGGACAACATTCATATGAATAGGACAGCCCATGACTGGTGAAAGAAGCAAGTTGCAGTCATTCCATTTGCTCAAAAAAAAAAAAAAAAGCAAAGTCACCGCTGTACAGGCCATGAAGGCCCTTGGAGGAGTGGAAGGTAAAGGTTTCCACCATTGTTAACTTCAGCACGTGACGGGGTAGAGTGGTTAGCTCTACGTCCAGCCGCTTTTGCCCCCAGGAATTAACCTGGTACTCATTTTTGGTGTAGGCTGAGTGAACCTCAGAGCCATATGCACCTCCAGAAGTGGAAATCTCGTTTCTTAAATTTTACAACTTCCTGACGGGGATTCGAACCCACGTCATTCTGGGCGAACTGAGCATGCCTTTACCGCCTCGGCCAAGCAGCCCCTCTGCTCAAAAAGTACTTGTCGGATTCTAAAAATGGTCACACCTCTGAATTTGCAATGCCTACAACTTTCTTGCCAAGACATGTGATTATTTATGACTACAAGCACAACAGTTGCTGAGAAAATTGTGCAGCATTACTATCCTGGCCACTTCTGTATACTGCTTTCTTGTAGAGTTTAGAAGAAACTACATACCAATATGCTGTTAGCAAATATTGAATGAATTAACATAATATTTTTCAAAATTTTAAATCAGAAAGAATAGTTTTAATATCATTGTCAACAACTTTTTCTTTATTTTCAATCCTCTTAAAGATACAGAGCTATCAAATATTTTGATTCATATGTATATATTCACAATCAAAACATGAAATTTTTAGATTGTTTGTTTGTTCAGTAATAAATCTCAGTATTTTCTATATGTGTTTGAGCTTAATGTCTGTTACTTCTGTCATTTAGTGAATGAATCAGTACAAAACATACAAACATGTACATAAGTATAGTAAATTTTCAAATTTTCTATCTTCTCTCTTGTAGTATTTGATTTTTCTATTAGTTTATTGGTATGTGCATGTATGATCTTTGCTGTCATCTTTTCTCCTGTTGTCATGCTAGTACTGGTGGACTTACGGCACATTTCCACGCTGCTTGAGACGGGAACGCTCCTGCATAGAGCTCCCTCTTCTGCGAGAAGTAAGATCTATGTTTTTGCTCTTTGTCACCCTCTTTGTTTTCTCTTCTGTACTTCTACAACAAATGAGGGGAAACAAGAGAATATAGAAAAAATAACTCACTAAACTAATAGAGAATTAGAACTTCTCACTCACAAAAATTCACGTGTGAGGAATGTCGAATAGCATCACCTAACACTGCATTTTTCATTATAACACATCACACATGCACTGACAGATTTTTTAATTTTATCTAAGACAATTTTATTGTGGTTCTAAGAATGTCACTTGTGTAATTATTTGCCATTGTTATGATATTCAAAAAAACTAAATAATATTCATGGAATTTTAATTTTAACTGTGAACTCTGGAAATTAGTTTTGGAGTTCTGGTATTCATATATACAGGGTGAACTGAAATGTGTGCACTCGGGCATCGCAGCGCAACTCCTCACATGCCAGCAATAAAAAAATGTCTCTCAGAAAAGTTTGTCCTGCGAGTATATCCGGCAGAAAAAGGACGTTGAAGAGTGGCAATCTGGCAACACTGTAACTACATGTAGGGTAACTACCTCTGTTAGCACATATTAGTCATGCTATACAGTTGGTGCAGTGGATAGAGTTTTGGGTTAACTTGCAGGAGGTCGAGGGGTCGATCCTGGGTTGAGGCGTATGCTTCTTTTTTGTAAATGTAGTTCAGTTGGTATGGTATCTGGCATCTTAATCGTCAACAGTGAATAAATTCACACCCATGGCGTGGAAAGGGCGTCTTTCCAAGCTGACCAATAAAAACGATTGTTCATCCATTTCTAGGATCGTAGTATGCAAGTGCATATGGTTTCTAGAGGACCCACTGATTATAAGAAATACACCTAGAAATTGCTAATCTTCTCCCAACTGCACAATGGAACCTCTTCCTAACTCAAGTTGATAATAAATTATTTCATGAATTGTCAATTAAGCAACAAGCCCTTGAGAAAAACTCAACATTCTAAAGAACAACTCTTCTTCACAAAAATGTCATATTAAGAACATTAACACACCCTCCAAAACCATTGAACAATTCCATCCTCCCATTGTCAATTTATCTAAAACAACTCTGAGTGATGATGAAAACTTAATTCTTTCTAAGGGCCTCAAACACAATTGGCCCAACCTCAATACTTTCAATATAGCCACCGATTTAATAATTGAATCTGAAATAGCCATTAACAAAATGCCAACAGAAGAACAAGCTGAAATCAGATATGAAGTAAAAAGAAAACTTGAAAAAATCTTCATTAATAATAACAAAAACACTTCCGTAAATAATAATAATAATAATAATAATAATAATAATAATAATAATAATAATAATAATAATAATAATAATAATAATAATAATAATAATGACAATAAACTCATTTTAGATCTTTAAAAAAAATCAATGACAATAATCTCATCATTACCAAATCTGATAAAGGCAACACCACTGCCATAATGGAATAAAACTGACTACATAGCTAAAACTAAAGATTTCTTCAACGACTCTTCTTTTTCTATAGTAAAAAAGACCCAACCACTAAAATCCAATGCCTGCTCAAACAAACCTTAAAAAACACTTCCTTTCTCCTCACAGATCAAGAAAAAACTAATAAATATGAACCTAGGCCTACCTACTGCCAAAGCCCTTCCCAAAATTCATAAAACTAACATTCTCATCCACCCAATAATCAATTACAGACCCAGTCCCTTATATAATACTTCTAAATTCATCCAAACACTTTTACTAAAAAATTATCAATTTTTATCCAACAAATCTATCAAAAACACTTCTGAATTAATTGACAAATTAAAGAACTTTGACATCCAACCAAACTTTTCTCTCCATTCTTTCGACATCGTAAACATATATCCTAGAATTCCAATTTCCAAATTATTCCCATAATAAACAACAACTTAAACAAATTCAGTAATCTGAGTAAACTAGAAATTCAAGACTTCATGTCAATCTTAAAATTGGTTCTCAACAATAATTATTTCACCTTTGATAACACCATTTACCAACAAGATGGTTTAGCTATGGGCTCACCAGCTTCAGGCATTCTAGCTTAAATATACCTCGATTTCTTAGGAAACACAAAAATTAATAATAATAATAATTTCTCTAATATCCTCTTTTGGGCCAGATATGTTGATGACACATTAGTGATCTTAAATGAAGAATCAACCAGCGCAGCCTCTACACTTCTTCTTCTCAACGACATTGACTCTAACATTAAATTCACCCTTGAATCAGAACACAACAAAACTCTTAATTTTCTAGACTTAACTATATTAACTATAACTAGACATCCTTCTTCTTTAACTTACAAAATTTTCAGAAAACCAACCCAAACAGCAACCACAATACGGCAAGGTTCTTCACACCCTCAAGCACATAAACGTGCTACTTATAACAGCCTAATTTTTCCTGCCTTCAACACCCCTATGTCTAAAAAAGATTTAAATAATGAATTGAACACCATCCGTAATATTGCTAAATTTAATGGCTTTAACAACTCTTTCATAAACCATATCATCAACAAATTCAAACACCATCCTAAAACTACATTATCAAAAGACAAAACCAAACCCACTGCATTTTCCACTTTCACTTTCACTCAAGATGCTTATAAAATAACTAATGTTCTTAAAAAACACAACATGAAAATTTCTTTTAGAACCAATATCAGAAATCTTGATATATTACACAACTCTAAATCTAAATAAATCTAATGCTTTTTTCTAAATCTGGAGTATACAGATTCAAATGTAACAACTGCAGCTCCTCGTACATTGGACAAACTGGCCACAACTTCATCAGATACTTCGAACATATCAACGCCATTAAATACAACAGATTCTCTGCTATAGGACAACACATACAAGACTCCAAGCATAATTTCACCAATATTGAAAAAGACATAAAAAATACTTAAAAATCATTAACAAAGGTCCCCTCCTAAACACTACTGAAAATTGTTGTATTCACCTTGACCAATACTTCAACCCTAATTTCAATTTAAACGACATTTCTGAAAAACCCAATATCCTCTTTGACTTCCTAATTCTTCTTCTCAAAAATTCTAAATTTCTAAACCCAAATTCAATTTTTCATGCCTTACAAAGTTTCTACCCACGTTTTCTACCTCCAATAACCCACCCTCTTAACCCACACTAAACTACCCCTCCTTTATTTCCCTATCTTATCCTTTCCCATCAGTTTTTAAACTTCAAATCCTTTTAATCATCTCTTATCTACTAATCCTCTTCCTTTATTAACTTATGCTATCTTTTCTTTTCACGTCTCCTCTAAAAAAAACCTACTTTCCGAATTGAACTGTATACTAATATACTATAGTGCCACCTGTATTTTGGGTCTTCACATTCAAAATTTAAACTCATGCCTTGTGCTGACTTTGACTACTTCAATTACGACCTGAATTTTTATCTTCAAGAAATAGTGCACTGTGCATATACGTTTTTCATTTGTTTCCGGTATTGCGCTTTTTACTATTTTTCACTTCATAATTGTTTTTTACGTCAACTGTTCTAAAAATCTACATGATCCTAGTTACATATTTCAATTATATTGAATTGTATTATATGTATATATATATATATATATATATATATATACACTGACTGACAGAGCAAATGCAACACCAAGAAGGAGTGGTCAGAACTTTATGCCAATTGCAGGGTAGACGGACGTCACTGAGGTATGCTCATGATGTGAAATGCGCCGCTGTGCTGCGCATGTAGCGAACGATAAATGGGACACGGCGTTGGCGAATGGCCCACTTCATACCGTGATTTCTCAGCCGACAGTCATTGTAGAACGTGTTGTCGTGTGCCACAGGACACGTGTATAGCTAAGAATGCCAGGCCGCCGTCAATGGAGGCATTTCCAGCAGACAGACGACTTTACAAGGGGTATGGTGATCGGGCTCAGAAGGGCAGGTTGGTCGCTTCGTCAAATCGCAGCCGATACCCATAGGGATGTGTCCACGGTGCACAGCCTGTGGCGAAGATGGTTGGCGCAGGGACATGTGGCACGTGCGAGGGGTCCAGGCGCAGCCCGAGTGACGTCAGCACGCGAGGATCGGCGCATCCGCCGCCAAGCGGTGGCAGCCCCGCACGCCACGTCAACCGCCATTCTTCAGCATGTGCAAGACACCCTGGCTGTTCCAATATCGACAAGAACAATTTCCCGTCTTCCCGTCGATTGGTTGAAGGAGGCCTGCACTCCCGGCGTCCGCTCTTCTCAGAAGACTACCATTGACTCCACAGCATAGACGTGCACGCCTGGCATGGTGCCGGGCTAGAGCGACTTGGATGAGGGAATGGCGGAACGTCATGTTCTCCGATGAGTCATGCTTCTGTTCTGTCAGTGATAGTCACCGCAGACGAGTGTGGCGTCGGCGTGGAGAAAGGTCAAATCCGGCAGTAACTGTGGAGCGCCCTACCGCTAGACAACGCGGCATCATGGTTTGGGGCGCTATTGCGTATGATTCCACGTCACCTCTAGTGCGTATTCAAGGCACGTTAAATGCCCACCGCTACGTGCAGCATGTGCTGCGGCCGGTGGCACTCCCGTACCTTCAGGGGCTGCCCAATGCTCTGTTTCAGCAGGATAATGCCCTCCCACACACTGCTCGCATCTCCCAACAGGCTCTACGAGGTGTACAGATGCTTCCGTGGCCAGCGTACTCTCCGGATCTCTCACCAATCGAACACGTGTGGGATCTCATTGGACGCCGTTTGCAAACTCTGCCCCAGCCTCGTACGGACGACCAACTGTGGCAAATGGTTGACAGAGAATGGAGAACCATCCCTCAGGACACCATCCGCACTCTCATTGACTCTGTACCTCGACGTGTTTCTGCGTGCATCGCCGCTCGCGGTGGTCCTACATCCTACTGAGTCGATGCCGTGCACATTGTGTAACCTGCATATCGGTTTGAAATAAACATCAATTATTCTTCCGTGCCGTCTCTGTTTTTTCCCCAACTTTCATCCCTTTCGAACCACTCCTTCTTGGTGTTGCATTTGCTCTGTCAGTCAGTGTATGTACATTTTCGCGACCGAAGCGAATACTGGATCATTAAGCTATTCATCAAGTTCCTTCGGCATTTGAAAGCACAGTGCCAGACGTTGAATATGTCGCGCTGATCTTCGGGAGCTGCCAATTTACTTCAATCAAGCGACTCGTCTTCGGCTTCTGCACGATTTTGGATCTTCATATTTGTTGGATTGTGTTGTGACTTCATGCCTGATAGTGTATGCAAGCTGGCTCACTTAACTGTTCTCCACTTCTCGTAAACATTATGAGACAGTGCCGAACTTTGCGTGTGCTATGTTGCTGTTCAGAAGACTGCGCCTTGCTTCTTTTAAGTGACTTACCTTATACTTCTTCTGAATTTTACAGTGCCTATCCCCGTTGTTTTATATTGCCTCCTCAACTATTTTTGTGGGGACTTGTTCTTTAATTTCTTTCTTACCTATGCATTGTTTTTTGCATTTTATTCGGCTGATGATGACCCGGATTGAGGTCGAAACCGGTACCGCTTCCACTTATAATTAAATAGGAATGTAACACTACATTTCTTATTTATTTGTATTGAATAGGTTGAACTACCTTATTTATTATTTCAGTTTAATTGTAAGACTCTGTCATGCAAAACACACTACTGAATATCACCAGAAACCTTCCACTGCAACGACAATGGATGTAGCAAGATGGAGCTACAGTCCACACTGTGAGGTGGATCATTTGCCCTTCTGCAACAACACTTTGGAAATAAATTTCCTGTAGAACAGAATTCCTGAACTTTTTCCACTCCCCAGATCTTATACCTACATATGGTTTTCCAGTCAGATAACCCACCTAGAAATATTCACAAATTATGAGAGAAGATAAGGTACAGACATTCTTTTCATCCTTACAACAACGTGTGATCATCAACATGTTCATCAATCTTCAGGAATGTTATAAACAATGTGTGAGATGTGAGGGTGGATGTTTTGAACACATGCTGTAGTGACGCAGTTAGATATGTGTTGCTGTCGTCACTTTGCATGTTATAATGGCGTATCTTGATGTTCAGAGCACATTTGTAATTAAAGTGCTGTTTGTTTTGTCGTGTACTGCATTTTCAATTATAATTTTATGCCTGAAGTAATATTCTTTTCTGTGAATTACAATTTTATACTGCCACTTTACCATACAAAATTTAAGTGATATCTTTTCAGTGGTTCAATGGTTTGAAAATGATTTTGATAGCCTTTACTTATATTTGCAATTGGTAGGTAAAATGCCCTATTCAATACCCCACTAATAAAATATGTAACTATATTTGGTCAAAAATCAGTTTACATTGTCATATAATTAGTACACGAGTCCGGTTTCAACCGCTTAGGCCATCATCAACAGTAAAAGATTTTTAAATATGGGCACACTAAAAACCTAAAAGACCATGAAACAATAAAGACATCTAAAAAAATGCACATTAAAATCAATCTCCAATAGAAAACTTAGTGGCACTTGCATTACAAATATTGTACAATGAGTTTAGACCTTGGCATAATAATAACATTAAACATGCCAAGATATTAAGATAAGGGAACACACATTAAATCAGTCTCCGACAGAAAGCTTGGTGACATTTGTGTCAATGCATCATAAAATATTGTTTCCTGGTTTTGAACTGGTTACATCTTTGCTTTTTGTCCTACACACAGCAGGTCAGATTTGTTATATTTCCCTTTTTTCTCTTTATTACAGACACTGGTCTGATTTGTATCGACAGAACACCTGCAATAACTATTGATATCTCCCTCAATCATTCAGAAGTGTACATAAGTTACTTGTTAAGATCAAGCAAGTCAAGGATGGTCTCTACACAATAACTCACCAATTCAAAACTAGGGCACAACATTTTATGATGCATGGACACAAAAGTCACTAAGCTTTTCGTCAGAGAGTGATTTAATGTGTGTTCTCTTATCTTGATATCTCGGTATGTTTAATGTTATTATTAAGCCAAGATCGAAATTCATTGTACAATATTTGTGACACATAAATGCCCCAAGTTTTCTATTAGAGATTGATTTTAACGTGCAATTTTTTTAGATGTCTTTGTTGTTTCATGGTCTTTTATGTTTTTAGTGAGTGTGCCAATATTTTAAAATCTTTTACTGCTGATGATGGCCCAAGCGGCCGAAACCAGTCCTATGTACTAATTATATGACAATGTAACTGATTTTTGACCAAATATACTTACATGTTTTAATGGTGTGGTATTGAATAGGTGGACCCATTTTTACCTACCAATTGTAACTACTGTCAATATCGATCATGTTGTTGTTTGAGTCAATCAGTCCATAGACTGGTTTGATGCAGTTGTCCATGCCACCCTATCCTGTGCTAACCTTTTCATTTCTATGTAACTATTGCATCCTACATCTGCTCTAATCTGCTTGTCGTATTCATACCTTAATCTACCCCTACCGTTCTTACCGCCTACACTTCCTTCAAAACACATCTGAACACCCAGGACTTGTTCAGCTGGTAAGAATGGTAGGGGTACGGGTATCGATCATAATGAAGTTTTTATTGTATGACTTTACTTATATTGTTAGTACATTGATGATTGTATAGATTTTCTTGGTACTGATTCCACATGACAATGACATGGCGAGTTGGTATCGTCTGCCTGCAACGCCGCGCCTGTCATCCAGAAATGTAATACAAAGGTAATCAATGATAGGTTCCATGGCATCTGATGATTTGTCCACTTTTATAATAGACAAACCCCTCCAACAACAATTTTTTACCATCTCTGGATGTATTTAGTATGTTTGCTCTATCCATACTTAAAATTTTAGACATAATTCAAAGATTGTTAGTTCCGTAATTTTGCATTTTCACGATATCAGCTTCAAGACTACATGTTTGAGAAAATGAACATTTTAAACTATTATAATTAAGGAACTTGTATTCAGGAAAATTACCAGCAATGTTCTAAAAGTATCAGTGTGACTGTTAGGTGAGTGAGACTAATACATGCATGGATGCAGTATTATTGTACTATTAATGTTAGAAAGCATGTTTAAAAGAAAATAGAATCTTAAGCATGAAAATCACTCACCCATGTGATAAATACAATCTTAGCACCAATGAAGACTGCTTTATATCTCTGAGAAAGAGCCTATCCTACTTCTAGGACAGGACAGCACAATGTTGATGATATTATTGAAAGTAGCACAGAACATCTAGTTTGAATGCAAAACCTTGCCTATTGGGGAATAATAATAAGTTTGATTTTGGGAGGTGCAGAAATTATCTGCCTCCTAATAGGAAGATGATCCATAAGGAGATAGAGTTACATTTTCAGATGATTTTATACTTTTATGAAGGTGTAGTAAATAAGTTACAGGTTTGTGAAAGCCTGGAAAAAAAACTTGACAATGTTGTGAGATGGACGACAGATTGTAATTTTCACAAAGAGAAGACCTCTCAGCTCTTATTACTGTGTTCATGGGGTGGAAGTTCTTCATGGGGATAACTGTAAGTACACAAGAACCTTGTTTATCTGCATTAAGTGGGACTGGAACTGATCCAGATTATCAGAAATCTGGATAATCCTGAAAAACTAAAAAACAAATGCAGTAGATGTTATATAATCTGTTAACATAAGTTGTACAGTAATACCCTTTTTCCAATTGTACAAAAAATATAACAACACTTTTCTTACATTTACGACTGTTTTATGCAGTAAAATAATGTGCAAGTTTTTTCTGTTTTACACTTGTATAGCGTTTGTGCGCAGCACGATCACGAAGATGTTTTACTAACAACAGTTTTGCCGGTGTGGTTTCAGTCTAGGATTCTAAAGGGCCATCAGTTTGTCCAGCTGCATTGTTGCCTCTCCATGAGTCATTGTTTCTTCTGATTGAGCGCCAGTTTCATTTTCGAATTCACCATAAGTGAATTAGTAGTGCGTTGCATTCAGAAGAGCGTGGTTTCAAATCCCACCTCAGCCATCCTGGGAATGGTTTTCCACAGTTTCCCATGCTCAATTCCAGGCGAATGCTGGGACAGTACCTTTGATAGACCGTGGCCGAATTACTTCCAATTCCTGTCCTAAACTATAAAGTTGGAATTCAAGAGGACAAACTGGAGCAAATATTCATTTATAGGAAGGGAAGTTAGGGATTGGAATAACTTACCAAGGGAGATGTTCAATAAGTTTCCAATTTCTTTGAAATCATTTAGGAAAAGGCTAGGATAACAACAGATAGGGAATCTGCCACCCGGGTGACTGCCCTAAATGCAAGATCAGGATTGATTGATTGATTGATTGATTGATTGATTGATTGATTGATTGATTGATTGATTGATTGATTGATTGATTGATTGATTGATTGATTGATTGATTGATTGATTGATTGATTGATTGATTGATTGATTGATTGATTTCACAAAGTGGTTATTATCAGAGCTGAAAATTGATCAGTCTCCTATATTAGCTTATTGCCATATCTTGTTGGGTGCAGTACTTTTACATCTGTCACTTGGCACAGGCCAGATCAAAATATAGCTTCCAATGAAGTCCCAGTCTCATTTATGGCTGTGTCAATATCCAAGCTGCTGAGGCATCAGCAGTGCTAAAGTAGTGACATTTTGAGTAGGACTGGTATGTCTGGATGTTACTGGCTCATAGGGCCAGTTGTGCCGCAATAGCACTTTCTGGTCCAGTGAGGAAAGTAATGGCAAACTACCTCATTCATTACACCTTTTAAACCTCATTATGGCACCGTCATTGGTTTTGAAGGTTTCCCAGTAACTGCATAACCCTTGGTGGTGCTTTTTGTGAATATGACTAGGCTCTGGGTTGAAGACTTAACTGACTGATCTCCTGTAGATCATCTTCCAAATCAGAGGCACTGCTTTTCACAACACCTAGAGATAAACTGTCCTTCATTTTCCTGTGGACAAGGTTTACCTTAAGCAGCTAAAATTGTGTATAAAAGCTAGATATTGTGTGATGCTTTTGATGATATCAACAACATTGAGTTTTGTTATTAAATAATTAAAATGGTTACCAGTCACCAATTTTTATTAATTTGTATTCCACAATGCATTTCAGATCTTATATCCATTTCACATATGGCAATGAAGAACAGTTCTTGTCTTTTTGTACTTCATCTTCTGGTGTGGTTTCTGCAGTAGACAATTTGCTTTTTAGAATGCCTGGCTTTAAGCACAACATTGTTACCAGTATACCAACAGCATCTCATGTCACTATTATCTTAGATGTTCATCATCATAAATTTTTTCATGATTGTTCAGCAATTCAATATAGGCCTATGTCTTGTTTGCTTTTGTCTTGTAATTATTTAGAAATGTTTGCTCAAGTCATTCAAATTTCCTGTAACATTTATATAAATAAATAATAAGTATGTGAAACAAAACATATAGGGAAATATAATTAGAAAAATGAATGTTTAATATTTTAATTACTTAGCAAACTTAGGCCTCAGAAGCCTAGGTTAGGTGACAACAAGATTTAATCAAGAGACATCAGGTAGGAAATATGACAGAAGCCTGACAGAAGTAAGTAAAAGCAAGAGACTCAGCTGGTACCCTGAGGTAGCTGTATACATTTCACAAATCATAAATCTCAGTAAGAGGAGGAGGAGGGAAATTTTTATTTAATCATACTGTATTATTTCTCATAGTGTTTGTCTGCAGATCTTGAAATGAAACTTTATGAAAAATTGATTGCTTTCGCTACTCGCTGATATACAACAGCTACAAATCTCTACTTTGCTTGTGAGCATTTGAAGCTTGTATAATTAAGTACAGCGTGCTCAGTTCGCCCGGAAGGATGTGGGTTCGAATCCCCATCAGGAAGTCGTAAAATTTAAGAAACGAGATTTCCACTTCTGGAGGTGCATATGGCCCTGAGGCTCACTCAGCCTACACCAAAAATAAGTACTAGGTTAATTCCTGGGGGCAAATGCGGCCAGGCATAGAGCTAACCACTCTACCACTTCATGTGTCGCAGTTAACAAGGGTGGAAGCCTTTACCTTCCGCTCCTCTAAGGGCCTTCATGGCCTGTACGGAGGTGTCTTTGTCTATAATTAAGTACATCTCTATTAGTAATAGTATGGTGTTCGATTTAATTTTTCTGTTACCTATACAAAAAGGAAATCTGTGTGTATGTTTGTCTATTTAAAATGTTTAGTATACTTCCCAACATGATACCACCTTGAAATTTAGCATATAGGTAACTTACAAAATATAGGTAATGTAAAAAGTGTAAAAATTGTTTCTTATTAAGGTGGGGTTTAGGAAGATATACAATGATCAATATGCAGGGGTAAATGGTCTGCAATGCATATCTGTGCCATATAACACTTCAAACCAACTATGAATAGCATGGTAGGAGATTTTAGGTGATATTTTGCTCTTGGCCAATCGTTTCTCAGAATTTCAATGCTTAGTCTTGAGACCAGGACTGAAAATCAATGGTCATTTTCTCACAGTTCATGGACAGGCTTGGCAGAACTGCCATAGTTAGTATACAGCATTGTCTGCTTGATGATTGTTAACATATTCGATTTCACTGTCTACAGCAGTAGTAGTCAAGATTTGCAATTGCTCCCCAGGAGCAATACCACATCTGGCCAGCTCTCTGGCTATCCCCCACCATTACAATATTCAGTGAAATTATGTTAGAGAGATGGATGTACGCTGATAGTTGTGACAGACAGGGTAAGCAAAAGGTTTGTTGGTGAAATCAGATTGATGAAATAAAATCTGCATTCACAGCCTTCATAATCAAACTTAACACGACACCAATAATTTTATGTCATCATCATCATCATCATTATCGTCATCATGAATTTCTTCCAGCGAGCTGGGTGGGATGTTTAAGAACAATGTGTCTCCATTTATTACAGTTGTTGTATGCTTCTTTTCACTCTAGCGCATCCCATGTTTCTCCTCTCTTCTCTAGGTCTTCTCTTATCTGATTTAACCACCTTTTTTCTAGGGCATCCAATTGGACTTCGTCCCGGAATGAGCTTTTCAAAATACTTCCTTGGTGTTCGAGTCACCTGCATCTGCTTAACGTGTCCTAGCTACTTCAGCCTTGCAACACTCAGCAACTCTCTAGACTATACATCATGGTAGGCAGGAGATAAATCTTAAACAGGGTCTGTTTAGACCTCTGAGGAACTTCCTTGTCCCATACTATGTTCTGTACTTGATGAAAGAAGTTGGATCTTTTTTGCACCTTGTTCAACACTTCATTCTTGGCACTTCTCTCATATGATACTGTACTCCCCAGATATTTATACATATTCACACATTCAATCTTCTCTCCCTCGAAGGTGAGGTGACAAGGTGTATTGGTTCTGCTAACTTTCATTACCACTGTTTTGCTCTTGCTCACAGTTAACGTATATTCTTTAGACTTGGCGTTCCAAAGATCCAGTCTCCTCTGAACATCTCTCTCAGTTTCTCCCCAAATGGCAACATCATCAGCAAAAACAAATGCATTAAGATCTTCCTTATCTATTTCTTTGAGTTCCATGAGTGAAATGAATAGCAATGTATCACTGTATAAAATAATAACACTTTACATATAGGCTCACAAATTCACTCTTTTCAGCAGAAGAAAAGAAACTGTGAACACAAATAGGACGTGTGTGAGTTTGGACAATACTATGTGTTCTATGTTTGGAACAAGGGTTCACAATAGTCACACAGAAATGCACAGGTTAAAGTCCATTAAACCTGTATGCTGCTGGTACTTGGTCAATTTCATAACAAGAAAACAAGATGCTCACATACATAGGTGAAAAGAAATGGAGGATGCGCATGAACAACAGGACAAGCATCAATTCAAGCAAGGTAGAAATTTCAGTGGAACATCGAGGCTGAGGCCTCTTTTAATGTGATTCATAGTCTGTTAAAAGGGAAATCCACTAGAAAGCGAGGCAGGCTTGATTTAGTTGAACGAGCCGTATTTTGTGTCTAGTGGAACAGCAGGACATGTGCCAATAAAAACACTGTCAGTTTGTGTAGTCCCCACTAACCAATCTGGGCTTTCCTTCCTCCCGAGTCTAACACGTTTGTTTGTGCTTTCACAATCTTTATTCAACTCATTCCTGTTTGGTGTCTAGGTATGTCGGATGCTGTGAAACTATTGCAAAGTGATGAAAGACAACTTAATAAAACATGTAAAAGGTCTATTAATCCTTTAGAACGGGCTTGTAATAAAAGGAAATGATTGCGAGATTCTCGGCAATTGTATGTTTTGATGAGAGCTGTTGAAGTTCCTGCTAGAATTGCGCCGACTATAGTAAGTTATTCTACTTCTACTTATTAATTATTTTCATGGCTGTGCGGTACATATCTAAGAGCCCATAAACTCAGTGGTTACTTTTGTACTTAAGTAAAAATGTTCTTACATAACTATATTATTTCTTCTATTATACGCACACAGATCAAGCTACATCCCTCCCATTAGCAGAGGTGAACACTTACAAAGAAGTCGTCATGAGTTATATTTGTCTTCACACTTCACAAGGCACAAATTTTTCATTAAAATGAATGAAAGATTTCACAATCTAGCATGTTAGATTGTGCTTCTCATATGAGAATGTACTTCTCAAACCTTGTTTTACCATGCAAAGTAGAATGAAACAACGGGACATGTGCACAGTCAGTCTTAGGTGGAAGCAGCATGAGCTGGGTCTTTTCAGCCATTTACTTTTGCCTCTCCTGCAGAAAGTGATCAGTGGCGCTTGTCCCATTGTTCAGCGACACCCTTCAAATACTGAAAGGTATGAGCAGATTGCGTGCGCAGGTGAGCATATTGCTGTTGGAGAAGTGCTTTATAAAAATCGTGCACATTTTGGGATTGTAGGAATATGTCCTCGACACAGGTGTTGCACTGCAGATCTATCAGCTCAATCTTGAAGTAACGGGAACATTCTCAGTTAAAAGCAAGAAGATCTGATAATAAATCTAGTTAGTCTGAGTCTTACCAAGTCTTAAAATCTCTGTGAAAACTTCCTGAAATTCTTGAAGTACAGGCTGGTATTGCTGTCGTGATGCCAGACTGCTAACCTTTTCCTGCTCTTCTGCCCTTGACACCATGGCGCCCCCGTGCACTCAGATGCAAGGCGGCAGTGCTTATGATACACAGTAATAGCTAGCATATTGTTTGGACCTTGGAGGCTTCATCAGCAGCACTCAAACTTTATCATTAAGTAGGTCAGAGAATGCGTCTGAGCTCAACAACACTTCATATGAGGTTCAGTGACCATACTCTGCAATCATTATTCAAGCAAGCCTGCTAAGCCCACCCCTTGCCTCCCACATGACAGCCAGGTTTACCTCTTCCAATACTGTGAGACATTAGTCAGTCTCAATTTGACTTGGTCTAAGTGTAATTTTATTGTGCATGCGATATATCAATGAAACACAGAGGGATTGCAATTACATTTGAGGCAATTAGGAAAGTGAAAAATGAAGGTATTTTGCAAACTGTAGAAGCAGATTTAAATGTAACAATTTGTATGGTTTCAGACTGGGTTAAAATAAAGGACAAACTAGAACATTTCATCAGTCCAGTAAGAAAATTATGAAACCACCTCAGAATGAAAAAATAAATGAAGTGTTTTTATGGTTCATACAACATATTTTGGACTTTTTCTTAAAGAAATGGTGACTGTATCTAAGGTGTATACTGTATTGTTTGAACACTTTTTAAACAAAAATACATATAATACTTTCATGCAGCTGTAACTTAAGAGTCAGTTTCTAAAATTCCAGCTCTAAAAATTGGTAAACATTTATTATCCAAAACTTTATTTATCTGCAATAGGATCAGTCCCCTTTATTTCTTTAAACAGATGTTTCGTTGTAGATCTGCTTTATTTTTTTAAAATTTAACCTACAGTACATAAAAAGAGGTGTTCTGAAACTACCCTGTGTTAATATGATGCATACACCAGCCAAAGATTTGCTTTCTGGGGCCAATGACCTCAGATGTTAGGCCCCTTTAAACAACAAGCATCATCATCATCATCATCATCATCATCATCATCATCACCATCATCAAGGTTTGCTTTTGTATAGACCAAACAGTGTAATCAGTGTAAGTGTGATTGCTCATGCTTTTGGGAACTACCAAGAGAACTGCCTTATTGGTGCCAGGAGTGGTGCTTATTTTCAGACCTCTGCTGTGTACCAACTACAACGTCGTGTACGCACACTGAGAGAACAGCTCCAGAGGAAAGATCTACACCTTGATCTGCTGCGACGCAAGTTGTCTCTACAGGAGGAGAATGGACGCATCCGCAATCTGTTGGAGTCTGAACGGGATGAGGCTAATATGCGGTAAGGAAGAATTTCTCTTCTTTGTATTAGGAGTAAACTTTGAAGAGTTGTACATGTGATGACTTTGCCACATTCTATACTTGCCACTACTGTTTCTTACTTGATTTTGTTGAATTTAAATGATACTTGTGTGTATGTCTGCTGCTTAGTCCTATTTCTTGATATGGGGTCGGGGATTGGGTGAGATGAATTTATAAGGCAGTTCAGAATTTAAATCCTTGGTCTAGGCAGGGCCATACCAAGGGATATCAAGATTTGCCCATATCAACGGCACAGTCACAGTGGGGGCAAAAGAAGTGACCAAAATTAAACAAGAAAGAAACAAGGTTTGAGAGTTAGATTGGTATAATCCGCTGTGATTACAAGTAATGAACTTCATTCCGGTTCTGTATTGACTTTAAATATCTGTATGAAGTCTGTCTGAAAAGCTACATAGGACATGTTTTGACCTAGCCTAGAGGTTATTATCAGCTAAAATAACATAAAGAGGAAAGATATATATATAAAAAACAGTAATGAATAAAAAACTTGAGATAAAATACAATCAACAAAATCAATGGAAATCTATGTTTAAAAAGTACATAGCTTCAAAGTTGGATGAATTTAGTTGTAAGTATAGGTCCAACTGTATTTAATAAACTATTGATTGACTGGAGGAGGTACTTAAAAATTGTGAAGACTGTTAAATATTGTTCTATTTGTCATGCTTCTGGAAATGGAGTGAAGCTTTGAAAAATCCATTACATTTGTTCATGGAGAATACAAGTATAGCCAGGATTTCCTCTTTTCTCCAGCCCTGTGCTTCTATAGATCAGAATGGTTGCCAGTATATATCTTTCTTCTTTATGTTATTTTAGCAGATGATGACCTCTAGGCTAGGTCAAAACATGCCCTATGTAGCATTTTGGACAGATCATTTATCAAATGGCAAACATGTATTGAACATGTGGACTTCATACAATTAAATTCTTTTAGAATTTTATCTTAGATACGATCTGCTGTGTAGGTCTACACTTTAAAAATAAATCAAGAATGAGCCTTCTGTTGCTGATTAAAAATATTACTTAAGTTGTTAGTTGGTAGGTTTGAGTATGGGCGATAATAGACTATCAAATTTAGCTATCTTACTAATAGAATATGTCAAAGCATCAAAACTGGACTCCAATGACATAATCAATGAGTTTGCTTCACACAAAGCAATAAAATGGAAAGTAAAATAATAATTAGAACACAATTCCTGGGAAGGGATATTTTTCACTAACGCTCATAACAAACAATTTACAGCTTTTCAACCAAATGTTAAAGTGAATTCAACATTTTGAATTGTTAATCTTTTAGATATTATAAGATATCATTTTATATTAATATAATTTGAATTCAGCACATATGTTTTCAACTGTTTATTATAGCCCTCTTTTTCTTTTATTTCTAATTAATAATTTACAGTGAAACCTCATTAATGCATTCCTCATTAATACATTTTACCGCTTAGCACATCATAAACTCGAAGTCCCGTAAAATTTAATTTTTTAATACCAATATATTTGGTCCTATCGAAAAGTACTACATAACAAAAGTTACAGAGAATACAATTTCCGGACTTTTGCGTCTTATTCACTTTTACCGTATCGACTATGATAAGTGTTGTAGATATTGATTCCCATAGGGAACCTAAAATATTTGTCCCGAATATATTGGTATTATATGATAAGCGTGGTATTTCAGAGTCAGAAGAAAACTAAATATGAAGGCCTACAATATCGAAAGCGCATAAAATTGATCAACAATAACATTACATTGATAAGTGTTTGTTGTGATGTTATTTGTCTCTTATGCTGCCCCTCAGCTCCGACAGATGGGATTATTGCTGTGTACCGAGTATAATAGCCTGACTGAATATTGGCAAGAAATAGCCGGGAATTAGAAAACTTTCTTCTTTAGCAAGCAATTCCTCTGGTTCATACATTTTCTGATACAGCTGGTACGTAACACACTGATTCTTCATAGTATTCCAGTTATTCGATCCCTATTCTGATGCGCTGTTTTGAATGAGCAGTGTACATACTTAAGGCAGAGGCTGACTTAGTAGTGGTAGTGGTAGTATGGCCTGGTGTAGAATAGCAATTTAGGCCTATTCCAAATTATAGCAGCACAATTCACTAAATAACTCAAAATTCAACCGTGAAAAGAGCCATTTCTTAAGAAAAGCTTCTTCATCTTCACTTTTATTAAATTCTACATTCATTTTATTCCAAATTATCAGTGAAGATGGGATTTCTCCTCTGGCTTGGAGGAAAAATTTGCCTCCAAGCCAAGATAGATTTTTTCCGCCGCCAGTATAGTGAATTGATATTTTCCTACTCATCGGGTACTCCTAGGAAACAGATTAGTAAGAGGGCATAGTTTTTGCCCTGGGAATCTCCAATATTCGACCCTCTCCCCGCCGAAAAAAATACGAAAAGTGTTCACGAATCACGGCTGTCTGCAGCTTGGTCATTCCAGCTCTGGAAACGCAATGAACATTCTGGAAATCTTGTTGTATTTTGAATATAATATTATGAATGTGGTCAAAGAAACAATTCATATTTTATTACTACAGAATTTCCAATAACTGTTTGTGTTTTGTACACCATATTCTACTCTGGATATTATTTCTTAACGGTGATATATCACTTCACGTTACATGTTAGAATGGCAGTGTAGTCTTGTTCTTTAAAAGAGAGAAAACTATGCAGTGTTTCATTTGATCGAGTATTTCATATGAAAGCATTGCTTTTAATTGCACCATTCCTAGTGACGTCATTGTAATGCATATTCATTTCAGTTCAGAAAACCACTAAGACAGTCTTTCTGAGGATGTAAAAAGGCAGGTGGAAAGTGTCTACCATTATAATGAAAACTCTCCAACCTGATTGTGACTAATGGTATGCAAGTGGATCTACCATTACAGTGAAAATTCCCTAACTCAGTCTTCTTATGAAAAAAATTGTTTGGTGACTTGCAATCTTGCTCGTAACGTGTGCACTAGAATTTCGTATACAATGCATAACGAAGCACGGGTACATCAGCTAGTGGTAGATAAAGTTTTCACTGTATCTGTGGATACATGACATAAAATGCTATCATGTCGGAAAAAATCATATCTGTATAGTGTTTCCATATCCCTGTTGGAAAGTTTTTATTTGTGTATTCAGTAGTACGTTTTCTCACTTAACACTTTCTTTTTCCTTGTCCCCTGCAGAAATGACTTAACAAGGTTTTATTGTATATACTGCATGTAGCATGAATCAAATAAAGTCTGTTCTTTATTATACAATAGCAAACACTCAAAATCAAGTAGGTTGGTCTTCCAAACAGAACTCCTCTTCATCTGTGAGTCTGCTGGTGACTGTACAGTCGAATACGGGAGGCACACAATTTGCCACAGAGATAGCAGATAATCCCAGGTGGAACAGCCCCTCTTCTGTCCGACTCGTTGGCTGAACGGTCAGCGTACTGGCCTTCGGTTCAGAGGGTCCCGGGTTCGATTCCCGGCCGGGTCGGGGATTTTAACCTTAATTGGTTAATTCCAATGGCACAGGGGCTGGGTGTATGTGCTGTCTTCATCATCATTTCATCCTCATCACGACGCGCAGGTCACCTACGGGTGTCGAATAGAAAGACCTGCATTTGGCGAGCCGAACTTGTCTTCGGACACTCCCGGCACTAAAAGCCATACGCCATTTCATTTCAGCCCCTCTTCTCCTATTTTGCTCATTTTCCTTTCTACATTGCCTCCTATCGTTCATTATTCAGCTATGGTTTTCTTGGAAAAGGTAGTGTGCCATGATGTACCAATGATCTCCAGGATGAAGATGTGAGGGCTAAGGTCTCCCAGTTGTTAACATCAATGTGGCACATCTTCATGTTAGCCTTAATTACATCCTTAAATTGCTTCCTTTGATCTCCCAAACAATGTTTACCCACTGTGTTAACTCAGAGTAAAACACTTGCTTGGGAATTCAATTAATGGGCATGCATATTACATGCCATGTTCATTGTAGCTGACGTCTTAAAACCATGGCTTCTGTACTGGTGGTCTGTGCCTCTTCAAGTAAACTGACATGTGTGCGTCTGTCTTTCCATGTTATATGCAGAATTCTCCTTAAACATTGCTGGTGATATTGTTCCAGCTTTTTAATATATCATCTGTAGCATGCCCAGGATTCAGATCCATATAGTAAGCTGGGAACTACAACTGAACTGTATACGAGGTTCGTTGTAACAGTGAGATCATGATTATCAAATACTCAGGATTGTAGTTTGGTAAAGGATGCTTCAGTATGGTTGATTCTAAATTGGATTTCTGAATCTATATTTGTGCTTGATGAGGCGATGCTGCCAAGTATACATCACACACATAAAACCAGTGTTCAGAAGCTGCCATAAACAATAAGATACAGATTTTGTTTTACTTTCAGTCTTTTAGAAAATACACCCCAGCGCCAGTGGGTAGGGTCTGACACATCCCACTCTGAAGAGTCTAGTGTCAGGCTTAAGACAAAACGCTGGTTAATAGAGCAAATGCCTGAAAAGCCATACATCTAATTTTTGATCTGACTTTTAGAAAATATGTACAATTTGTAACTAATTTACTGAAATGATACATTTAATTTGTTGTGTACAATATTTTTCATCAATATGTTCATTTTATTTTTCAAGTTCCATCATTTTTATTAAACCTTCTTGCAAAAGTATAAAATTTGCTAAATCTGTCTGGAAAAAAATTCAGGAAGGTAGTTTTCCAGAGGAGGTTGGGGAGACCATAGAGGGGATTAAAAGAATTAACAACTATTAACAATAATTTAGTGCATAGTTGGGGAGAGGAGGCAGTTCTGCCAGGGATGCAGGATCACCTCAGTACAGCCCTGTGTCTAAGCAGGAAATTACTCCAGGACTGTAAGAAAATATCTCAAGAGTCCTTCAGAGTATTATAACGGTCATAAAAGTCTCCTTAAGTGAACTGTACTTTCTGTTGCAGGTTAAAGAAAATGGTGAAGCAAGTGGATCGCTTGCAGGTGCAGCTTAATGAAGCTAAAGCTCATAATCGAGAACTCAAAACACAGCTTGCAGATGCTGCTGACTATAAGGTATATTACTGTATTCTTACTGAAAGATTTGAAGTATCAAATGATCAGTTCCATCTTTGTTTTCATCTAAAAAGTTTTAAATAGCTTTTAATTATATCTAAAGTATGCATGAAGTCTGTATACCCACTATACCCACTATATTTACATAATACAACTAATCATGCTGTGTTTATAGATATCTGCCCTGGAACGAGGCCGGAAGATTGAAGATTTGCAGAAGCGGCTGGTAGAATCAGAAATGCAGAGAACAAGATTAGGTCGCAAAGTTACCCTACTCAAAGACCAAGTAAGGAAAACTGTGTGATCCGCATTCTTCAAAGAACTTAGTAATTTAAAGATAAAAATTTCATTGTTCCGTATTGAAATTATTGATGTTAAAAATTAAATAACTGGAGGTTCAACCTATTCAATACTCAAAAGAAAGAAACGTGGGACCGGTTTCGACCTTAGTCTAGGTCATCATCAGCCATAAAAAACATGTAAAATGTTTAAGAATGTTGGAGGTCAGTTTTTCACTGTTAGGCACAAAGACACGACATCACATTCTGTTCTGCACAAAGTCACAACATTAACAATCAACTTGCGAAGATCAAAAAGGCTTGAATTCGCAGACGAACAGATCTGTAGATGAAAGCCGCCAGCTCCCGGTGACTACGTGGCACACTCAAGGTCACGCACTGCGGCCAAACACCAAAGCAGAGTGGAGAACGTTTCGAAGGTCCAGAACCTGTCACGGCTGCGGGAAGCCAAGTACGTATAACCGAATGAGCACCCGTACTCAAGCTAAGATCTTGGTAAACAGTTGATTTGAAAAAACAATTGTAGAGAGAAGAAAAAAATGTAGTAAAAAGCGCAATATCGGAAAACAAATGAAAACTTATATGCACAGTGCGCTATTTAAAAAAAAAAAAAAAAAAAAAAAAAATTTTAGGTTATGATTGAAGTAGTCGAAGTTGGCGCAAGACAAAAATTTTTGAAAGAGGAGAATAAATTAAACGAGGAAGAGTGATAGTGAAATAAGAGAAAGAATAAAAGAAATTGAAGTTAGATGGTAATGAGGAAAGATAAGATAGGGAAATGAAGGAGGGGTAGTTTAAGGTGGGTTAGGAGGGTGGGTTATTGGAGGTAGAATTGAGGAATCAACCAACGCAGCCTCTACACTTCTTCATCTCAACAACTTAGACTCTAACATTAAATTCACCCTCGAATCAGAACACAACCAAACTCTTAATTTTCTAGACCTAACTATTACTAGACATCCTTCTTCTTTATCTTACAAAATTTTCAGAAAACCAACCCAAACAGCAACTACAATAAGACAAGATTCTTCGCACCCCCAAGCTCATAAACGTGCTACTTATAACAGCTTAATTTTTCGTGCCTTCAACACCCCTATGTCCAAAAAAGATTTAAATAATGAATTAAACACCATCCGCAACATTGCTAAATTTAATGGCTTTAACAACTCCTTCATTAACCGCATTATCAACAAATTCAAACACCGTCCAAAAACCACTTTATCTAAAGACACAATAAAACCAACTGCTTTTTCCACCTTCACTTTTACTCAGGATGCTTATAAAATAACTAATATCTTTAAAAAACATAATATGAAAATTTCTTTTAGAACTAACAATAGAAGTCTTGATATCTTACACAACTCTAAATCTCTAAATAAGTCTAATGCCTTTTCTAAATCTGGTGTATACAGATTTAAATGTAACAACTGCAGTTCCTCCTACGTCGGACAAACTGGCCGCAACTTCAATATCAGGTACTCTGAACATGTCAACGCCATTAAATACAACAGATTCTCTGCCATAGGACAGCACATACAAGACTCCAAACATAATTTCACCAGTATTGACAATGACATAAACATACTTAAAATCATTAACAAAGGCCCCCTCTTAAACATTACTGAAAATTGCTTTATCCACCTTGATCAGTACTTCAACCCTAATTTCAATTTAAACGACATTTCTGAAAAACCCAATATCCTTTTTGACTTCCTAATTCTTCTTCTCAAAAATTCCAAATTCCAAAACCCCAATTCTATTTTCCATGTCTTACATAGTTCCCACCCACATTTTCTACCTCCAATAACCCACCCTCCTAACCCACCTTAAACTACCCCTCCTTCATTTCCCTATCTTATCTTTCCTCATTACCATCTAACTTCAATTTCTTTTATTCTTTCTCTTATTTCACTATCACTCTTCCTCGTTTAATTTATTCTCCTCTTTCAAAAATTTTTGTCTTGCGCCAACTTCGACTACTTCAATCATAACCTAAAATTTTTTTTTTTTTTTTTTAAATAGCGCACTGTGCATATAAGTTTTCATTTGTTTTCCGATATTGCGCTTTTTACTACATTTTTTTCTTCTCTCTACAATTGTTTTTTCAAATCAACTGTTTACCAAGATCTTAGCTTGAGTACGGGTGCTCATTCGGTTATACGTACTTGGCTTCCCGCAGCCGTGACAGGTTCTGGACCTTCGAAACGTTCTCCACTCTGCTTTGGTGTTTGGCCGCAGTGCGTGACCTTGAGTGTGCCACGTAGTCACCGGGAGCTGGCGGCTTTCATCTACAGATCTGTTCGTCTGCGAATTCAAGCCTTTTTGATCTTCGCAAGTTGATTGTTAATGTTGTGACTTTGTGCAGAACAGAATGTGATGTCGTGTCTTTGTGCCTAACAGTGAAAAACTGACCTCCAACATTCTTAAACATTTTACATGTTTTTTATGGCTGATGATGACCTAGACTAAGGTCGAAACCGGTCCCACGTTTCTTTCTTTTGAGTATTGAATAGGTTGAACCTCCAGTTATTTAATTTTTAACAAGAACTTAGTAAGTTATAAGGGAAAGGTCTCTACTCTGATTGCTGAAGTTTGGTGAAAGTATTGTACAAGTAGGGTTACCATTTTTTTTTTTTTTTTTTCCACATACTGGGACATTTTGAATTCTCAAATGTAAGGACAAATTTTATTACTGTAATCACTATCATTACATTGTCATCAGCTGAAATATTTAATTTTAAATAAACACTCTAAATCAACTAATACCAGAGATTATCACCTAGTACTGGTTTCAGGAAGTTAACTTCGTAACTAAGTCGTGGTTCTCGGGTATTTTAAAATCGGTGAGAATTTGTTTACTTTTCTTGGTGTAGACTTTTTTTCAGATCCTCAATTCCGAAGGTCTAGTTGGATGTTTAATTAATTAAGTTTCTGGCTTTAGAAAATGGACCAGAGATAAAATGTGCAGCAACAGCCAATTTTTCAACTTCCTCATTAATTGTCACTTAACTGTGTTAACCTCGTAAGGTAGTTTCTATGATTAACGCCAGTCTCGAGTTCTTAACTAGTAGGGGTAGCCTCACTCTTTTTACAGGACCAGGTATATTTCTCACTCGAATGAACCTTCCTAAGCTCATTTGTACGTCATTATATTGATTATGTTTTCATGTAGGTAAATGATGCGTATGGCATAAAGAATCAGTGCTATTTTGATCATTAGTAGCGCACATGAAATAACACATAATCATAGGCTATAGATTTTAGCTAGTCATTATTAAAGCTGAATGTGTTATGAAAATACGTCAACATCACGAGATCACTTGCAAAGAATGAAACAGTGTGAATTATGTTGCCATTGATGCTTTCACGGCCCGTACTTATAGACATGTGATACTGTATAGGCTTTTTGGCTTATGCCGTGTCAAGAAAATAAGGTGAAATAAATAAGGAGGATAAATGATATTCTAACACTAAATAGTTTGGAAAAGGAAGAAAGACCCTTTTCACTTAGTTTTAACAAGTTTGATTCATTTCTAGTGAAACTCTGGGATTAGTCCTGTTTCCTGATACGGGGTTGGGGATGAGGTGAGATGAAATTATATGGCTTTTTTTAAGGTTGGACACCATTCCTGACACTATCCACAGTTGAGGAGCTAACGAAGAAGAAATGAATGATGGTGAATGAAATTAGGTAAGGAGGTGGAAGGAATATGCTATGACTTATGAATAGGAAGTACCACAACATCTGCCTGGAAGCAAAGATGGGAAACCACAGGAAGCCATTCTCAAGACAGCCAACAGGGGGTTCAAACGCACTTGTCTCCAGAATGCAGAGCTTGGTTCCATAGCCATAGCACATTAACATAAGAGGAAGGAGAAGGCATAGGAATATCATGACAACTATTGTTTTCCTCGCATATGCTCAGTGCTACCATACAATAGTCATATATCTTGGAAAGCATGACACTCATAGTACATGGCTACAGCACAAGATGGTGGTGTATTGGACAGGTACCACTCACTGGGTGATGGGACTGCAGTAGTGAGTCAGGCTCTGTGCAGAACAGATATGATGAGACACAAAGAGTGTGTGGGAAGTACTGGAGCACCCGCTATACTTACCGGACTTGTCTTCATGCAATTTTGATCTCATCCCCAAAGTAAAAGAATCACTGCATGGGAGATGGTTTGGGACATGAAAGGAGATTGCCAACACTGTGAAACATGAGGCTTCAAAATTCATAGATGGTGAGGCAACTGGTATCCGACATCTCCTACATCATTGGCAACGTGTTCTGGATAACACAACGATTACATGACTGACAGTTTCCTCGCCTCATATCCTACAACTGGTAAAACTACTCGGCATTATTTGTACATTCCACAGCACCTCACGCTCCCCACTCCAATCTGTTTATCTCCATTTGTCTGGTAGATACCGCATTCAGGCATGGGGCAAAAATAGTTGGCATAACTTATGCCTCAATCCTAATAATAATAATAATAATAATAATAATAATAATAATAATAATAATAATAATAATAATAATAATAATTTTTATTTTATTTTTTTATGAGGGAAGTGTGGGAAATCTTTCATTAGACACTTGTGAGGGTCCGCACTCCACAAGCGTGTGAGATTCCTACTCACTAAAACCCACACCCCCTTTTCCCACGACGTATATCTCCGCCCCGGAACCGCTCTCGCATTACTTCAGGGCGGTGTCGTGCTAATTTCTTAGGTTTCTTCTTCTTTATTTCTCCTTACTGCCGTTCATGAGCATTCATATCTCTCTTTTTCTGACGCAGGATGCCTTCTACATATACTGCTATCTGATCCCAAGATTCTTGGTTTCGTAGCATCGCCTGCACAATAGTTTCTGGCGTCAACTCTCCTTGCTCAGTATATGAACATCTTCTCTGAGTTGACCAATGATAGCATACGAAAAATGTGTGAAATACATTGTCTATATCATTGCAATAAATACACGCCGATTCGCTCGCTCTACCTACTCTATGTAGAAATTTCCGGAAGTATCCGTGACCCGTCAATAGTTGCGTAATGTAAAAGTTAACCTCGCCATGAACTCGGGCAACCCAATCAGCTAGGCGTGGTATTAGTCCATTTTCCTCGAGGATCTTCCTCCCATCTTTGCTGCCACCGCTCCATTCGTTGCCTATAAGCTAGCTCCTTAGCGCGCGTCTTTCCGAGCTCTCCTTTAGTTCGCCAGACTTCCTGTCTCTCTAAGGCAAGTAAATCAATTGGTGCTACCGCTGCTATCGTAAGGACCGCAAGTTCGGATACTGTGCGATATGCGCTTGTAATACGCAAAGCTGATCTCCGCTGTACCGCAGCTATCCTTCGCCGGTATTTTTCAAACTTCAGAGATTCAGCCCAGACTTCGGCACCATATAGAAGTGTCGAGTATATGATGGATTGTTGAGGTTAGAGATGCCGGAAGACACAATGCTAGTGGGCTATGCTGATGATATAGCTGTTTTGATAGTTGCTCGAAATTTGGAGCTGGCTCAGTTTAAGCTAAATCAAGTAATGCGACGGGTGAAAGATTGGATGGCGAATCACAGATTACAGCTTGCAGATCATAAAACAGAGATTGTTCTCTTGACAAGAAAAAGGATCACAACCGTCATTCCAATGTATATTGGACAAACAGAAATCGAAACATCCAGAAGTATAAAGTATCTCGGAGTGACACTTGATACCAAACTTACTTTTTGGGATCATATCAAACGGGTGACAGATAAGGCGGTGAAAACAACGATTGCGCTGAGTAGATTAATGAGCAACGTTAAAGGTCCGAAGTCTAGCAAACGACGACTTCTGATGTCGATAGATAATAATAATAATAATAATAATAATAATAATAATAATAATAATAATAATAATAATAATAATAATAATAATAATATGCTTAAGTGCGGCCGGTATCCAGAATTCGGGAGACAGTAGGTTCAAACCCCACTGTCGGCAGCCCTGAAGATGGTTTTCCATGGTTTCCCATTTTCACACCAGGCAAATGCTGGGGCTGTATCTTAATTAAGGCCACGGCTGCTTCTTTCCCACTCCTAGCCCTTCCCTGTCCCTTCGTCGCTATAAGACTTATCTGTGTTGGTGCGACGTAAAGCAGCTAGAAAAAAAATTAATAATCTGATTGACATTGCAATCCTGCTCCTGAGAACATCCACCAGAATAGATGATCACTAACAATAAGAATATTGGTTGGGTCAAGTCCTCACCAGGTCTACTTGATACGAGAACTGGAAAAAATTCAAAGGAAAACAGTGCGATTTGTTCTGGGTGATTTCTGACAAAGTAATGGTGTTACTAAAATGTTTCAAACTTTGGGCTGGGAAGACTTGGAAGTAAGGAGACAAGATTACAAAGAATTGATGCCTGCTTGGCCATCAGATGATATATGAGACAAAGTCTCTCATAGTGCATTGGCACTGCCGGTGGCTCCAAGTAGCCTATGCAGTGGCCTCCACGGTATGCACTAGCCATGCGTCTTGGTGGGTGTGCCAGGTACCAACTACCGCGTGAGTTGGCCATGCGGTTAGGAGCACGTAGCTGTGAGCTCACATCCGGGAGATAGTGGGTTCGAACCCCACTGTCGGCAGACCTGAAGATGGTTTTCTGTGGTTTCCCATTTTCACACCAGGCAAATGCTGGGGCTGTACCTTAATTAAGGCCATGGCTGCTTCCTTCCCATTCCTAGGCTTTCCTGTCCCATCATCATTGCCATAAGACCTATCTGTGTCAGTGCGACATAAAGCAAATAGCAGGTACCACCTGATGAGCCCAACTTAGCACACAGGGGTGCTGGCAACCAGGAATGAGTTAGCTGGAAAAATTATAATGTCCAATGATGGACCATTTATATTTGTATAATGTGGTATGTTTCGAGCTGTGAGTAGTGAGTTGGCGTGGAATGACATAAGTAGAAGTAGGCCTATAGGCTTGAGTGGAGGTTTTAAAAGTAGGAAAGATCACAGTATGAAGATAAAGTTGAAATTCAAGAGGACAGACTGGGGCAAATATTCATTTATAGGATGAGGAGTAAGGGACTGGAATAAATTAACAAGGGAAATGTTTGATAAATTTACAAGTTCGCTGAAAATATTTAAGAAAAAGCTAGGTAAACAATAGTAAATAAATGTAAATATGAGGTAAACAGTTGGTAGCGAATCTGCCACCAGGGTGATAGCCCTAAATGCAGATCATTGATTGATTCAAGTATCTGGATGAAATAATCCAGTATAATATGCTAGAATAGAAAAATCAATTTTTTGATATCAAATCAGATACATCAACTGCCTAGAAATGTCTATAATAAGATGATAAGTGAGGCTTAGACAACATTAATGTTATTGTTTTTACGTCCCACTAACTACTTTTAATGGTTTTCGGAGATGCCGAGGCGTCAGAATTTTGTCTCACAGAATTTCATTTACATACCAGTAAATCTGCCGACACAAGGCCGACATATTTGAGCACCTTCAAATACCACAAGACTGAGCCAGGACTGAACCTTCCAAGTTGGGGTCAGAAAGCCAGCGTCTCAACCGTCTACGCCACATACCAGTAAATCTGCCAACACAAGGCTGACGTATTTGAGCACCTTCAAATACCACAAGACTGAGCCAGGACTGAACCTGGCAAGTTGGGGTCAGAAGGCCAGTGTCTCAACTGTCTATGCCACATACCAGTAAATCTGCCGACACAAGGCTGATGTATTTGAGCACCTTCAAATATCACGAGACTGAGCCAGGACTGAACCTGCCAAGTTGGGGTCAGAAGGCCAGCGTCTCAACCGTCTGCGCCACTTAGCCCAGCACAAGCTTAGACAGTACAGCATTTATGACTATGAGTAGACAGGTATAAATCAGGCAGGTAGTATATATATATCGTATGGTTGTACAAGTACACAAAAGTTTACAAATAATCAAATGGAAATATCCAAATTTGACAACCATTCCAGAGCACATGGTGTCACTTTGTGTAGAGTATTCAGACCACCGTCAAAAGCACAAAGTGGGCACTCCTGAACAATGTGTTGTATGGTTTGGTCCTCCACTCCACAGTCACAGGCAGCAGATGTACAGAAACCCCATTTCTTTAAGGTTTGACCACACCTCCCTTGACCCGTTCTAATGCGGTTCAGCTTCGACCAGGTTTGGCATGGTAGTTGGAATCCCTCTACCTTCTTTGTAGGATCTTCAACCAGGTGAGCATTGTTGGGTGGATGTTCGTTCCAACGTTGTTACCACTTGTAGGTCATGTTGAAAGAATTTATTACTTCTAAATCAACCCAGGATGGCTTGCGTGATTTCAAACGTGTTGTTGGTGGATCTTGCAGGGCATCATACAACGGAGATTTCTTATGAGAGGTGATCTTCTTGAGCAAGCTTACCTTAGCTGCTTTCCTCCTTAGATCATATGGAGCGATATTAGCTAGGACTGGTAGCCACTGTGTGGGAGTAGATCTAACAGTACCAGTGATAATCCTCATGGTCTCATTGAGTTGCACATCAATCTTAGTGGTATGAGCGCTGTTTTCCCATACAGGGGCACAATATTCACCAGCAGAATACACAAGAGCAAGTGCAGATTTTAGGGTTGAAGGTAAGTATATGATCTAGTGAAGAATTATACAGCAAGAGAAAATTAATGACATCAGTTAAATAGAAATTATTACTTTGCCATAGAAAGATCCAAACAGCGCAGTATTTGAGAAAAAATTAATTGCAGTCAGAGATAGTGAGGTCGAACCCCACTGTTGGCAGCCCTGAAAACAGTTTTCCGTGGTTATCCATTTTCACACCAGGCAAATGCTGGGGCTGTACCTTAATCAATGCCACAGTTGATTCCTTCCCACTCCTAGCCATTTCTTCTTCCATCATCACCATAAGACCTACCTGTGACTGTGCGATGTAAAGCAAATTATAAAATTAAAAATATTTAAAAACTGCAATCTTACTCTATGGTCCAGTGTACTCTTTTCATATTTCTAGTGAAATAATTTAATGAATCTGGAATTACCTTGTTTTCACAGGTCCGAACGACAAGCCAGTCTGCCGAGCAGGAAAGAAACTTACATGATCATACTCTGGAGATGGTTAGAAATGAGCTGGCAACGGTGAAACAGAATCTGATTGAGACTCAACGTAGAGAGAATGCAGTATGTATGGCATTTAACAGATTAGTAGGAAAGAGATAGATCTTAAACAGTACAGTTAAGTGGCTGAATACCCAACATACAACACACATGTTATAAACCTTAGTTTGCTTTATTCCTTAACCCATTTCCTTACAGTGACAAGGATCAAGATGCAATGATGGATACAACCATCACCGTGTATTCAAGTCGGAAATGTGTTTCCATTTCTACCAATTTATTTTGATTATGGTATTATTGCATTTACAGGTAGCGTTAGTGCATTTTTCAGACTGTATTATTATCCAAAGGCCATTTTTTGGTATAGGCCTATCATCGTGAGTGGTGGCTTAACTCATTTCCGATTAATTAACTTCTTCCAATAAATTCACTTCTGTCTGTGGATGTACTTTCAATGATTGAACAGACCAGTCCTAGCATGGAATAAGCATCCACACCGATTGCACAGAATTATTGGAGGAGGGCATGGTTGTGCTGCACGGAGATTTTGTGCTTCCCTCCTGGTCTCTTCACATCTGCGTCGTTCCCTTTCAAACAGATTGACAGCAGCAAGGATAGTCCAGCGCCAAACTGAATGGTCTTGAGCAAGCATGTCCCAGGTTTGTGGACTGAGACTTGTCATCTTAATAGTGTGCTTAAGCTGGTCCTTGTAGCGCCTCATAGGGGTTGCACAAGGTCAGGTGCTAGAACGAAGTTCACCATATAGGATTTGGGGTGGAAATCTGATATCACTCATCTGACAGACATGGCCAGTCCATCTAAGGACATGGTCTTCCCTTTTCATTCTAAGGATAGATCGAAGTTTTCGTTGTTGAAAGCGCTCAAGCTTTTTCAAGTCACGTCGGTAAAGGGTGCAACGTTGTGATGAAAATAGTGTGGTTCACCATGAGTTTCATCTTCACAGTCAGGTTTTTATATATGAATACCCAATGTGATGTGCCACAGGACATGGCTCCGAGATCACAGTGGGTGGGTCCTTTCCTGGCAAGTTAAGATCCACCCTAAACAAACCCACGCCAGTGGCACTTCTTCCAAATGTCACTTATTACTTCCAAAGTCCAGCGACGATGGGATATGGATGATGGGGGCAGGTTACGGGTGAAACTGGTAGTGCCTAGTTTGGACCTGCATGTTGGCAGCAAATGTGTGATGGTCGTCTCCCTGAGACCCTGTAATAGGCTTAAATAATGGTGTACAATATTGTTTATTTTGTTGTTGGAATGAATCCTAGCAGCCAGAATGTCTTGTAAGCATCTTAAGGAAGAGGAAAGATTTTGCCCATTTTTTTCTTGATAGAGAAAGAGGACTTACATATCTAGTAATAATATTATCAGTGATACTGAGTTAATAAACAGTAATTCCGTGAATGAAAGGGATGAAGAACAAAATAATGCCAATCAAAACCTCATCACCAAGTGAATGTGACAAAAGAAACTTGACCATCTTTGGAAATGAATGTTTCAAAGTATATAATTTACTAAGAGACTTCAATTGGGTCTAGGAAAATAAAATTTACCTCAAAATGTTAATGGTTGGCTGCAATAAATACTGCAAATATTGGAATTATTCTTAGTTCAAAACATGGAAGAAGAAAGAGAAAGAATTGCGATTCCTGGCATTTTCTCACCAAAATAATTGTACATGTCAATTGGTTAAGTATGAGGCTAATGATAAGGTGAATCTTAAGTAATGCCTGGAAGGACATGATGTATAGAAAAGGCACCGGGGTTGTGGTAAGGAAGTTTCCAGAAGAACAATTATTCTTTCACAGTTTCAGAGCTGATAAGTAGAACCTTTTTCCCTACCTAAAATCCAGAACACTTAAAGATTCCTGTTTTGCCTTCTCTTGTTCTGTGGCAACTCATCTCATGCCTTCTTGACCGGACTGTAATGAAACGTTCAACTGTTTAACCTTCCGATTTCTTTAATCACTGCATACTACAAACTACATTTTTGGGTCCGTATTGACAGGATATTACTTGGAAAAAAAAAAAAAAAAATTTGTTTCACAGATACCCTGAGGTACCACTTGTTCAATACAAGTTATAATCTTATACATTACAAATGTTTTATTTTCTTATATTAAAACATGGGACATGTTTTGGTCTCATCTTAGAGACATGTCAGCCATAAAAGAAATGTTAAGATTAAAATATAATACCAGACTGGCCATTGAGAATGTTCTTATTATACATTAAATATTTTAATCTTCCTTGTAGAGTTTTTCTCTGTGGAAAAAGTCCTTTTCACTTACTATTACCTTCCCTACATCTATCAGTAAGACCACAGCAAAAATATGAATTATGCATTCAGCAAATTATTGAAGAGTTGTATATAAAAACATGTCCAATTTTACGTAAACTCAAGTCCAGTTTTTAACAAGATGAACTAAGTATGTTTTAATAAGTGTTTTAGATTAAAATGTGTGTGTGTGTGTGTGTGTGTGTGTGTGTGGGTGGGTGCGTGCGTGCGTGCGCGCGTGTGTGTGTGTGTGTGTAGTTAACATTGTTTTTAAGGAACTAGTAAGTGAGGACTTTTTCCATAGAGAAAAGCTCTACAAGGAAGATTAAAATATTAAATGTATAATAAGAACACTCGCAATGGCCAGTCTGGCATTATATTTAAATCTTAACGATTTTTTTAACGACTGATGATGTCTCAAAGACGAGACGAAACATGTCCCGTGTTTTAATATTTTAAAAAACATACGTAATTTGATTATAAGTTGTATTGAGTAGGTGAAACCTCAGGGTATCTATTAAACATTTTTTTCTTGAATCATTGCAGTGGAAATAGTTTGTCATAACTAGAACGTTTATTGTTGAAATGCAGCTTTAAATTCCCACTCTTAATCAAAGCAACTGTCTGACTGCAAATTAAACATATTGGTTTCACATTGTAACTGTTCCCTCTCGTCCAGAACACTTGGGGAGATGAAAGTTATTATCTTAGGACACATGAATATTAAATAAACTATTTGTGGCTTGCCCGCAAATTGCCACGCAAATAGAAACAATAAACATTCCATGGTTCCCCATTTCTCTATGTAATGTTTGGGCGCCATGGTTACAGTTTTAAATAAAACTGTAAACCAAAATTTATATTTACTAGCATAGAGACTTATACTTAAATCACAGGGGTAGGATTTTAAATAATTAACCATTAAGTATCGCTTAAGAAAGAAAATTAACGCAATATCAAATACAAATGAATTTATTATACAAAAAAAATGAGATGAATCAGAAAAGTTTCCTTAAAGCATGGAGGAATTTATAATTTACTGAATTTACCATTGCTTGCTTTATCTAATTGAAGCTCACCAATTGCAGCTTTCGTTGACGTCATCTGGTTTCCGTGGTTACTCGTTCTCTTCTTCTCGATGTAGACTTTGTTCCATGGACATCCTTCCTTCCTTCTCTGATATAGTACGGGCTATCTGGACTAACACTCCCTACTTGCCTAGTCTTTAAATTAGACATTGGCCCTATACTTGTAAAAACTGATCAGCTTTGATCGTAAGAGGAGAAAATTCAGAGATATGAATTTTTCCATATTAGTAGAAATCTCAATCCAACTGAGCTATACTATTTATATGGTACAGACTTGTACCAAAATTACGTAGACTTGAACTAAACATAGTTCTTCGTCCACAATATTTACTGAAAATAACACAAGCCATAAGCTTGTTTCGTCTCTCGTAGATCCGATAACATAACCGAAGCGACAACACATTGTATAAAAGTAACTATGTCGCGGAGCGACCACACACTGTATCAAAAATCAAATCACGTCGTACAAAGTAGATGTTCACAGTAGAAGTACTAGTGATGGAGTATCTCGTAGTTAGGTTGTAAGGTAAGGTCCCGTTCTCGTGTTGAGAATCAGTATATATCCGGGCTCACCCCCACTCTTGGTAACAGTTCAATCTCAAAACTCATATACAACGAAGTATCTGATTCGATAGATCGAAGCATCAACTCCCCTTCCCTTCTTCCTCGACAAGTCCAGAAGGCGTGGCGATGATATATCTGACCAACTTGCAAGCCTCGCGCACGGGTCGCTGTTTACTAGCCTTGGTCATAAAATGAACCCATGACTCACGCAAAATCCCAAGCTTCAAGAATAACCCTCCGTATACACAAACATGAGATGAAATGAAAACAACTCTGTCTCAACATATTGACCATATTTACAACATAATGAATTCTTATCCTACATAATACAATAATTTAAATACTAAAACGATGTTATTATATATACAATATGATTCCAAAAAGCCTTGATTACAAATGATTGACGTTGAATAAATATGTTATTACAAATAATTGCCGATGGTGGATAAACTTGATATCAAATGATATCGCGTAAAATGATATTATATTAAATTAGTAGGGCTGGAGAAGCCTGGACGGTTACAACATCTGTACATTTAGGCAAAGTAAAGAAGAATGTAGTTCCCATTTATGTTTGAAGATGCAATATTCGGAGTCCACTTTACTTTGGTTGTAGTCGCTCATGACATAAAAGTTCAGTGAAGTGATTGTAAATATACACTGATGTATAAACAACACATTATTTTTTCATTCGTGTACGGTCCAAGCAAAAGCTAACTACTGAGGCAGGGAAGAGGAAAAGCAAAGTAAACAATCACTGCCATCTGTAGAAAAAATTGGAAATCACTCTCATAACTTCAAAATTCATTATTAACACTGTGGAGAAAATATAGTATTGTTTTAGACCAGGGGACGTATAAGTCGTACATAACTCTCAAAAATATTTTTACTGTTTTTTTATTGTAATTTTTTGCCTTTCTTTCTTACTCTTGAAATAATATAAACCATGCAGATCCAGGAAAAGAGGCACCGGGGTTCAGATCCAGGCCTGAGTCTGCCATTTGAAGACCCCTTCCGTAGACCATAGTAGCTCTGAAATTTACACTCCTTCAGTATATTATTGTCCAATAAAGCATTTAATAATATTATTACTACCACTAGAATCACAAAATCTATCAACTACCTACACTCTCCAGTGCAAAATATCTATGAAGGTAATCTTTTGGGCATTGGGTACTGGTACTAGGTCCAAGATGTCTAGTATCTGGGTCCTCAGAAGCACGACGGGATTTTAGGATTGTCTAGCTACCAGTGTTGCATTTCAGTTCAGTATTGGAAATTGAATTGAATCCCAGTAGGTACCTATATATTGGTATGTGCAGAATTAGCTTCACCCTCTGTGCAAAAAATGTATAAATGATGTAAAAATAACACTGTATATGTTCAACACAGCTCAGGCTCACAACACAGAGCAGGCACCAAACAATCCTGTCTGCAGGATAAATAATCTTTATCATAACTGATATAGCAGAATTAAATTTCCTATTAAGAAAAACACAGCACAAGGAATATGCAGCACAGATTAAGCTTCATACTAAATAACTTAATTTTTCAGGGATTGTTGATATATACAACACCTGAAGACAATTGCAAAGAGATGCTACATTTCTGGCTTCTTACTTCATTAACATTGTCGTACATGAGAGTAAGTGTATATAGAACCATTAGTTAGCATTGGTCTTTTTGTTCTTATCTTCATGAAACTTCCTCATCCTCTCACTATGTGTCTGTCATCTTTCTTGTGTTCATGCGTTTTTGAGTTTCTAATTGCTTGTCATCACTTCTTTGGGTGTGAACTTGTATGAGTTTATTTTCTGCCTATATGTAGTCTGTGTAGTTGCCAGTGGCTCAATATTTACTCCTATGAGATCCTTTTGGGTGTCTACTAGCCAATGTACTTTGCTTTGTCGAGTTCCAATGATGATGAGGAAGATTTTTCTGTCATTTGAGAATTTATTATTATTATTATTATTATTATTATTATTAGTATTAGTATTATTATTATTATTATTAAAGATGGTGTTTTTTTTTACGTAGTCTTGATGTTAACCATGTTGGGAACTATCTTACAATGTGTGATACAGCCAGAATAATTAAGCTAGCCAAATAAGACAGTTTTTTAAGCAGGCAGAAGGTCAGATAAGAATATAATTCATTGCAGGTACTGAATTACAGGAGTTCCAAAGAGTTACTGAAGTTTACAGGGTATAAGAATAGTGAAAGAAAGATCATTTATATCTGTCCACCTCATAGTGTGGACAAACTCTTTCACACTTTATGCATGAACCGAAGGCGAGTGATATTCGTGAACAGAACAAAAAATAGAACGATTGGATATACTCGGTGAAAAATAATCAAAGTCTGTTTTGTGTAGGTAATCGAGGACTGGAGACTCCCGATTATCGACTGATGGAAGAGTTTTGTTCTCCTAGTCATATTTTAAGGCGGCAAGTAAACATTTTAATAAGGAAATGAGTTTATTTTTCCTTCGTTGCTGCTCTGATCACTAGAAGATTCAGTTTAAACTGTTACTTTCTTAGCGCTTTATGCACATCTCTTGCGTGGACATTCAAGTATTCTGTAACATATCCTGAGAAAATAAGGCTTTTAACCTGAATAGACAGGAAGAAAGAGGTATACAACCCTTTTTTAATAGAAAAGAAATAGCATCTTTTAAACTGTATGAATAGAAGTGGAAGGTAGATAGACATTCTGAAAAATACTCTAATATTTCTATCACAAATGCACATTTAAGTTAATAGTAAAAAATTACATAATTTATATAGTTACTATTTGATTGGTTTCAAAGTTAAAAAACATTCTCAAGCATCAGTATGGGTTCCATAAAACATAACTAGCGAAGATTAAAATTTCTAATCTGAGAATCTGAGTCAGATAAGTGCCAGTCCTATTTGGACATTCATTAGTGAAATTATACATAAATTCTGAAAGATTAAACTGAAGTTTCTAAGTTTAAATCTGAGTTTCTGGTTCATTTGCTTTTTTTAAATAATATCTTTCCTTAAGAAAGAAATTTATGTACATACTTTTTATTCCATGCATAAATCTGTAGCAGATGTTATTTTTTTTTTTTAAATGTATTTCAGTATCTTTAATGACCTTGCTAAGAAATTCTGTTATTTCTAGATATGAAGGTTTAAGCTAGTCAAGATTGAAAAATTTGCACTTTAAGCTATAGTGAATTTATACTTTCAAACATATTTGGTCTCTAGCAAAGTGTTAATCTAAAAACTAATTTAGTACCGTATTCCTTATTGCTGCCATAAGAAAAGTCTAGAGCCATAAAATTTTTCCATATCTTCTAAAATAATGGAACTTTTCCAAGATATAAAAACAATCATTCTTCATTTTATTTCAAATTTTACCATGAAAATTGCATTAAATGTTCATAGTTACAGAATAACTTAAGTAGCCTCATACGTAAAATACTTAAAATGCAAGGAATAACGCCACAAATGCTCACATCAGTGCCTCATTACGCTATTAGTTCATATTTTGGTGCATTTTCTTTGCTTCTTTAAAAGCCTGTCTGCCTGCCTGAAATTAGTATTTTAGTGGAAGCCAAAATAGAAGGTAAAATAGGTCACTGAGTACAGCATTAAAAATGCTTCTGCATGAAGATTAAATTGGATGCATAACAAACCCAACAAGGCCAGAAATAATAGATTAGGAAGGTATGAAAATATCAAGATATTGCATGAGCATTCTTCTTGGAGATAACATCTTGCTTCTGAATAGACTGAAAATTAACCAGTAGTTTAGTAAAGAGCAGGCAGCCTTTTGTAAGTAAATGAATTGTGCACAAAGACTGCAAATGGCACCAGAAGGTGCAACATTGATTAGAAGAGTTTACAGATAAAATCTATAAACACAGAGGTACCAATAGTATTTTTGTTCAAACACACAGAAAACCAGATAAGGTAAAATCAAAAATAGATCTACAATCTCTGATTATAAGTATAGGTATAAGTACCAACAGAACTGGGGATGTGTGAGATCTGGTAAATGCAGCACGGGTGAAGTTTAAGGAAGCAGAGATTGTTATCAGTGGAATACTGAGTGAGAGGGATACTGACTGGAAGGTGATTGGGGTTTTAAATGAGACTTTGGAGTGGGTATGTGGGAAACTGGGAGCGAGATTTCTAGATACTAATGGGTGAGTAGGAGATAGGGATCTGCGCTCAGATGGCCTTCACTTAAACCACAGTGGTACATATAAGTTAGGAAATTTGTTTAGAAAAGTTATAGGGAGGTACATTCAAGGAAACGGGGTAGTCTAGCGAGTGGAGATAAGGGTACAGGGACTTGGTAGTCAAGTAGGGATTACATAAAAATGTTAGTGTTGAACTGTAGAAGTATTGTAAAGAAAGGAATAGAATGAAGTAATTTAATAGATATATACTTAACAGATATTGTAACAGGAGTTGATCATGGCTGAGATGTGATATAATGGATACAGAAATTTTCTCATGCAACTGGAGTATGTATCGTAGAGATAGGATAGGAATCGTAGAAGTGGGAGTATTCATTCTGGTGAAAGAAGAATTTGTAAGCTACAAAAAAGTTAAAGATGACAAACATGAAATTCTAGGTCTAAGGCTCATTTCTAAAGATAATAGGCAACTAATGTCTTTGGAGTGTACAGACCAGAAAAGGGTAGCGCAGATGCTGATTCAGAATTATTTGATAAGATTATCAGCTATGTGGGAAATGATAAGGAAAGGAACGTGATTGTAGCGGATGATCTCAATTTACCAAATGTCAATTGGGAAGGTAATGCAAACAACAGGAAGCATGATAAACAAATGGCTAATTAGTTAATATGGGAAGGGCACCTGATTCAGAAAGTGATGGAACCAACTAGAGGGAAGAATATTCTGGATGTGGTGCTGGTAAAACCAGATGAGCTCTATAGAGAAACCGAAGTAATAGATGGTATTAGTGATCATGAAGCTATTTTTGTGGTAATTAAAAATAAAAGTGAAAGAAAGATATTAAAATTAGGACTGTTAGGCAGTACCAGATGGCTTATAAAGCAGGCGTGAGGGAGTTTTTGAAAAGTAACTATGATCAGTGAAAAACAGTTAATAAAATGAAAACAGACTCTGGGATGGGTTTAAAGCAATTGTTGAGGAATGTGAAAACAGATAGGTACCTTTAAAGGTGGTAAGGAATGGTAAAGACCCACTTTATTATGACAGAGAAATACAGAGACTAAGAAGGAGGTGCTAATTGGAAAAAAAATAGAGTTAGAAATGGCTGTGGAAGTAAGGAGAAATTGAAGGAACTTACTAGAAAATTGAATCTAGCAAAAAATTCAGCTAAGAATAACATGATGGAAAGCATAATGGGCAGTCATACAAATTTTAGTGAAAATGGAAGAGTATTTATAGGTACTTTAAGGCAGAAACAGGTTCCAAGAAGGACATTCCAGGAATCATTAATGAACAAGGGGACTCTGTATGTGAGGATCTTCAAATGACAGAATTATTCAGTCAGCAGTATGTAAAGATTGTTGGTTACAAGGATAATGTCCAGATAGATGAGGTGACTAATTCTTAAAGAAGTATTAAAATTTACCTATGACAACAATGACATTTACAATAAGATACAAAACCGGGCGAGTTGGCCGTGCGCGTAGAGGCGCGCGGCTGTGAGCTTGCATCCGGGAGATAGTAGGTTCGAATCCCACTATCGGCAGCCCTGAAGATGGTTTTCCGTGGTTTCCCATTTTCACACCAGGCAAATGCTGGGGCTGTACCTTAATTAAGGCCACGGCCGCTTCCTTCCAACTCCTAGGCCTTTCCTATCCCATCGTCGCCATAAGACCTATCTGTGTCGGTGCGACGTAAAGCCCCTAGCAAAAAAAAAAATAAGATACAAATGTTGAAAACTAGAAAAGCAGCTGGAATTGATCAGATTTCTGGGGATATACTAAAGACAATGGGTTGGGATATAGTACCATATCTGAGGTACTTATTTCATTATTGTTAGGTCGGAGGAGCTATACCAGATGAATGGAGAGTTGCTATTGTAGCCCCTGTGTATAAAGGAAAGGGAGATAGACATAAAGCTGAAAATTACAGGCCAGTAAGTTTGACATGCGTTGTATGTAAGCTTTGGCAAGGCATTCTTTCTGATTATATTAGACATGTTTGTGAAATTAATAACTGGTTCGATAGAAGGCAGTTCGGTTTTAGGAAAGGTTATTCCACTGAAGCTCAACTTGTAGGATTCCAGAAAGATATAGCAGATATCCTGGATTCATGAGGTCAAATGGACTGTATCGCAATTGACCTATCTAAGGCATTTGATAGGGTGGATCATGGGAGACTGCTGGCAAAAATTAGTGCAATTGGATTAGACAAAAGAGTGACTGAATGGGTTGCTATATTTCTAAAAAATAGATATCAGAGAATTAGAATATTCAAAGTTTTATCTGCGCCTGTAATAATTAAGAGGGGAATTCCTCAAGGCAGTATTATTGGACCTTTATGTCTTCTTAATGATATGAGTAAAGAAGTGGAATCAGAGATAAGGCTTTTTGTGGATGATGTTATTCTTTATAGAGTAATAAATAAGTTACAAGATTGTGACCAACTGCAAAATGACCCCAACAAGGTTGTAAGATGGACAGCAGGCAATGGTATGGTGATAAACAGGGTTAAAAGTCAGGTTGTTAGTTTCACAAATAGGAAAAGTCCTCTCAGTTTTAATTACTGCATTGATGGGGTGAAAGTTCCTTATGGGGATCACTGTAAGTACCTAGGGTTTTTTTTTGTTTTTTTTTGCTAGTTGCTTTACGTCGCACCGACACAGAAAGGTCTTATGGCGACGATGGGTCAGGGAAGGGCTAGGAGTGGGAAGGAAGCTGCCATGGCCTTAATTAAGGTTCAGCCCCAGCATTTGCCTGGTGTGAAAATGGGAAACCACGGAAAACCATTTTCAGGGCTGCCGACAGTGGGGTTCGAACCTACTATCTCCCAAATACTGGACACTGGCTGCACTTAAGCGACTGCAGCTATCGAACTCGGTACCTAGGTGTTAATTTAAGGAAAGATCTTCATTGTGGTAATCACATAAATGAGATTGTATATAAAGGGTACAGATCTCTGGTTATGAGGTTGTTTAGGGGTTGTAGTAAGGATGGAAAGAGAGGGTATACAAGTTGCTGGTAAGACCCCAACTAGAGTATGGTTCCAGTGTATGGGACCTTCACCAGGATTACTTGATTCAAGAACTGGAAAAAATCCAAGGAAAAGCAACTCAATTTGTTCTGGGTGATTTCCGACAAGAGAGTAGCGTTACAAAAATGTTGCAAAGTTTGGGCTGGGAAGACTTGGGAGAAAGAAGACGAGCTGCTCGACTAAGTGGTATAATGGACCATTTATATTGGTATTATAAGTGGTATGTTCCGAGCTGTCAGTGGAGAGATGGCATGATATTTTGGTGTCTTTAATAGTAGGAAAGATCGCAATATGAAGATAATGTTGAAATTCAAGAGGACAAATCGGGGCAAATATTTGTTTATAGGAACGGCAGTTAGGGATTGGAATAACTTCCTAAGGGAGATGTTGAATAAATTTCCAATTTCTTTGAAATCATTTAAGAAAAGGGTAGGAAAACAACAGATAGGGAATCTGCGCTAAATGCAGATCAGTAGTGGTTGATATTATAACAGGGGGTGTTTAACCTGTAAGAATTACAGTTGAAGTAGTTGATTATGTGATGATGATAATAATGGCATTGACAAGACCACCTAAGATCAAGAAATGACTAAATAAAGTGTAGGTATAAAATGACTGGATCAAAAGAGATTGAGAGGATACTGAAGGAAGAATGGTAATGTGACAAGAAGTCTATGACAGAGACTTGTTATTACCAAACCAGAAACTTTTAAAATGAATTAGATCGTTTCAAAGTAAACCTCGGGTGGTCTTCTCCATGCCACTGACATCACATAATCAAACTACTTCAGCTGTAATTCTTACAGGTTAAACACCGCTGTTGTAATTAAAGACTTGTAGATCTGTTTTTGGTTTTATCTTGTCTGGTTTCACAAAGTTACTAAGTGGTTTGATAGAAAGCAGTTCGGGTTTAGGAGGGATTATTCCAGTGGGGCTCAACTAGTAGGATTTCAGCAAGATATAGCAGATATTGTAGATTTAGGAGGTCAAATGGATTGTATCACTATTAACCTATCCAAGGTTTTTGATAGGGTATCTCAAAAATGAGGATTATCAAACTAGACAAAAGAGTGACTGAACGGGTGACTAAATTTCTATAAAATAGAGCTCAGAGAATTAGAGTAGGTGAAATTTTATCTGATATTGTAATGATTAAGAGAGGGGTCCTACAAGGTAGTATTATTGGAACTTTGTCTCCTTATTGGCAAGAATGGCATTAGTAGACGAATAAGCTTGAGCGGAGCTTTTAAGGGGGCCCTACACCTTTGAACATAGAAAAATGAGGTATATTAAACATTTTTCTTGCAGCAGTGGAAATGAATACTACAAGGAAACTTAGTATGACAAACACATTATTCCTTAATAATATGCCTACATTTTTAGACATCATATAAACCTGATTCAAAATCATGGTGTATCATGGCTATTATTTTGCTGTTTCCCTGATAATTTCCAAACAGATGAATATTTTCCTATGATTCCTTTTTTTTTATGATTAGTAATGTTATAGCTACAACATGTACTAGAATCAGTGAAGTCCATCAATTATAAATTTTTTTTTCATGAAGTTATTTTCAAGTACTGTAGTTAATTTTAAATTAATTTTCATTTGAAACTATTTTTTTAAAGTTAACCAATGAAGCTAGATCAATAATTCTAGTATATCTTCTTCTCTATGAAATATAAATACATGCAAAATTTCATCTTAATATCCAAAAAATTTCAGAGTTATTAGGGCAACGGTTCTGAAAAACAAAAGTTGCAGGAAGCGAGCAACAAACTTACTGATAAAGGCCTTGCTTGGGGGACAGGGCTTCACGTTTTTGGTCATAACTCCGAAAGTATTGGAGATATTAACCAAAATTTTGCACTGTTTTAAACGAAATAAATAAATTGAAAAATCAATTTTTTGGTCGGTCAAATACCCCCTCAAATTAGGAAAGATCATAATATGAAGATAAAGTTGAAATTCAAGAGGACAGATTAGGGCAAATATTCATTTATAGGATGAGAAATAAGGGTTTGGAATAATTTATAAAGGGAAATGCTCAACAAATTTCTAAATTCTTTGAAAACATTTAATAAAAGGCTAGGTAAACAATTATAGGGAACCTGCCACCTAGGTGACAGCCCTAGATGCAGATCATTGATTGATTGATTGATTGATTGATTGATTGATTGATTGATTGATTGATTGATTGATTGATTGATTGATTGATTGATTGATTGATTGATTGATTGATTCTAGTAGTCAGGTGACCCTTGAAACCGAAGAATACAGAAAATACACACAGTAGATTAGAATGTCTCAAAGAAGAGATACATATTATCTTCATTGGTCAGGTAGAAGCCGAAGTCCTCTTTTGGAATAATAATAATAATAATAATAATAATAATAATAATAATAATAATAATAATAATAATCATCAGCATGATTATTAAATATGGAGCCAGAAAGGAAACTCACACACAGATAAAACATAAGAATAACAAATAAATGTGAAAAATCAAAACAAACCATCCTCCTCATAGTGGGAACAATCATGCAGCCTATCATTCGTCTCACCCCATTCACATCCATGAAAAAAAACCAAGGTAAAACACTGGTGCAAAACAACCTGCTCTCCAAAAGATCAAGGATATAATATTATGGTGGCCCACATGCATTACGCAGAACCAATGTCCCATCATGGACATAAACACAATAAAATGTTACCATCACTGAAAAGACCTAAGTTCAACTTTATTTCATCATCTCTACTATTTTGCCTCAAAAGGATCAGTGCCCATCTTACTCAAGGCAGGAAACAGAGATAATTAAACAACGGGCCAGTATACTATCAAAGGTCGACCTATTCAATACTTTCTTTTTTTTAACTTTGTGTTGTCACACCGACACGGATAGGTCCTATGGCGACAATCGGATAGCAAAGGCCTAGGAGTGGGAATGAAGTAGCTGTAGCTTTAATTAAGGTACAGCCCCAGCATTTGACTGGTGTGAAAATGGGAAACCATGGAAAACCATCTTCAGGGCTGTTGACAGTGGGGTTCAAACACACTATCTTCCAGATGCAAGCTTACATCTGCACGCCCTTAACCGCATGGCTACTATTCAATACCAATTACTGTTGTTAACCCGGCTACAGGCACATGGTGAGGGAATCTCTCACTCCTTGATTCCATTATATCCCACTGAGGAATGGCTTTGTGCACAAGTTTCTTCTTCTAGGTATTCCAAGTTCATTGTTTTCCGTGTAAGTCTGCAACTGTTGCTTGTTGGTGAAGGTAAATTGTTTTAGTTTGTGGCGCATTATTGTAATCCTTGCAGTTCAGTGAGATTTTCTCTCACCTTGCGCCTTGTTATGTTACTATTTCTGGCATTGTTAAGTACTGAAAATGTATTGATTACGTGTGAATATATTGAACTATGGGTGACAAGGCTAAACGGAAAGTGTTACAATGGATAGATGAAGTGGAAAATGGGATGAATAGGAAGGAAGAAGCATGTGAAGATTCAGATGATATAATTGACAGTTGCAGTGATAGTGAAGTAGATAATATTGAATGAATTGAACAAAATAGCAAAAGTGAATTTTTGGGAATTGAAGCGGAACCCGTTGTTGATATGATCAAGTGGTTCAAAATAGACCTGTATACATATGGAAAGATGGAGTTACCAAGTAGGATGTACACTGCAGAAACACGACACATAAAACCAGGCATAGGAATCTCATGAGACATCTACCAGGTGCCAGCAGACAAGCACAAAATATAAATTCAGCAATGGAAGCATGGCATTTATTTTTCCATGACGACACTATAAAACAGACTGTGCATTATACTAATATCAAATTGGCAGAAATTAATGAAAAAGTCACACGTGAAAGAGATGTTTGCGATACTGTTTATGAAGAAATGTTAGCTCTGTTAGGTTTGCTGTATTTATCGGTTATGATGAAGAGTTCTTGTTTAAATCTGTAAGATCTATAGGTTACTGATGGAACAGGTCCAGAACTGTTTCCTTTGGTCATGTCTCAAAAGCACTTTTGATATCAACACCAGGCAGCAAAGAAAGGAAAAAGACAATCTAGCTCCTATATGGACATTATTTGAAGAATATGAGACCTACTGGACACCTCATGAACATGTAACTGCTGATGAAATGCTGGAGTCTTTCAGAGAAAGATGTTCTTTATGATGTTATATGCGAAATAAGCTGGCAAAGTACGGCATCAAAATATATTCCTTAGCGGATGCACATGTCTACTACACAATGAAAATGGAGATTTATCCAGGGACACAATGGCCATGAGGACCCTACGTTCAGGACAACAGTGCACATGCAGTTGTTAAATGCCTCATTCAACCCATTACTAGATCTGGCAGCAATGTAACAACAGACAATTTCTTCACGTCAATTCCTCTAACACTAGATATTCAAAATAATCATAGTTTAACACTGGCCGGAACTCTAAGGAGTAACAAACCACAGATATCTGTTGAGTTCCTGAGTACAAAGGGAAGACCACCATTTTCAAGCATGTTTCCTCACAGAAAAGACATGTTGCTTTGTTCATATGTGTCAATCAGAAGAAAAAATGTTTTGTTACTCTCTGCAATGCATGAAGGAGAATACTCTGATGAAGCAACAGGGGTGCAGACTAAACCTGAAACCATTACATTTTATAATATGACAAAGGGTGGCATAGACTGCATGGATGGGTTGAAATGTCTCTACACGGTTGCCAGAAGAACCAAAAGGTGGCCATTATGAATCTTCTATGCACTCCTTGATATTGGTGCTCTAAACAGTTACATCATATACAGCTTTAACTGTGAGAATGCTAGCCCAAGAAGACTCGATCAGAAAATGTTAGCAATGGAACTTTGCAAACCTCACCTCACTAGGAGAGCAACAGTAGGTGCGATAACAGATAAGGATCATCGGAGATTCTGCAGAGGGGAAAAGTGTAGCTTCTGTCCAAGGAAAAAGAATCATTACACCAAAACATATTGTGCCGACTGACTTGTACCGGTGTGCAAGGAGCATGCACCAGCTGTTCTCTGTATCAGGTGCCGAGGACGTGAACAACGTGAAGGTAGTGACAACTAAAACGTTGCAATTACATTGGACTCTGTTTGAATAAACAACATCTCACTATTTTCTTTATTTGTTTACTTTATGTTTATTATGGTTTTGTGGCTTTTCTATATTATTGAGTAACTTCCTGTGTTGAGTAAGAATATAATTAAGCAAGGTAGAATATCCTACATTTATAACTAAAATATTGTAAAATACAATAATTTGTATGAAAATGAATACAGGAAAGCTTTAAAACAAATAGATCTAAATATGTACTATAAAGATGATTTTCTTAAGGGGATCGGTACAGTAAACAACCTTCAAAAATTTGATTTTTCAAAGTATTTGTTAATGTTTAACTACACTCTTCTAGTTCATTTTGGTGAAAGAATTATTTAAATATCTGCACTAGTTTAGGATTTATGATTTAAAATGCTAGACATTGCATAGGCTATTTAGAGAATTCTGAACATTCTGGAGATAAGGTATGGCGAACGGTACATAACATGCATTGGTGAAGGTGACACAAAGTCATTCAAAGCTGTGTAAGATATGCAACAGTATGGTCCTAGTGTATCAATCACCAAAGCTGAATGTGTTGAACATGTTCAGAAATGTATGGGCACACAACTGAGAAATCTGAAGAAAGAATTCAAGGGGAAAAAACTTTCAGATGGCAAATTACTGTCTGGAAAGAAGATACTGACGGATTCTGCAATAAAAACTTTGACAACCTACAGTGGAAATGCCATAAGAAGTAACTCAACATCAGTAAATGATATGAGAACTGCTATCTGGGCTATTTGGTACCATAAAAACTCATCTGATGAAAATCCACATCATTACTTCTGCCCAGAAGGAGATAATTCGTGGTGCCCGTACCAGCGCGCTGTCACCGCAGGCAGAGTTCAAGAATACAAACACAAAAACACATTACAATCAGCTGTTATGGATGTGATTAAGCCTGTTTTAAAGGATTTAGTTGCTACTAAACTGTTTTAGGAGGTTATACACAGAATGCTAATGAGTCTCACAATGCTAAGGTTTTGGAAAATGTACCCAAAAACTGGATTCTGTGGAAAGACAACTGTGAAGATTGCCACAAATGATCCAGTTATGACATTTAGTGATAGAGTGAAGAGTAGGTTGGTTGTGCTGCAAAAAATGGCTTGAATCCTGGTGTCTTTTGTGAACGTGCAACGCTACAAGTGCACGTGATGCGTATGAAGTCTGCTGAAAAAAGGGTATGAGAAGCCAAAAAAGGGACCACACAAAGCAGAAGAAAATTAATACTGGAATATGAAGCTGAGAAAACGGTTTTAGAGGGAACATTCTATGCCCCAGCAGCATTTTTGCACACACTGGAAGGCTGCTGTGTCTTTAAAGGCATCATATAATTTTGGAGCTAATTTTCTCAAAACTATATTTTTCAAAACCATTTCCCTTGTAACTCCTAAATTATATGGTGTATTGCAATGCCACTTTTTTCACATGATCTTAGTGACAGTGTCTACAAAACTGACCTAACTCATATGCCTAGGGTTGATAATTGTTTGGAAAAAATTATCTACATGCAAAAAATGACCAAAGTATGCAATATTTAAGTAACACAAAATATAAAATACTAATTTGGCAAATATAGTTCTGGAAGTGGTCAGTTTTGTAGCTGTCACTTCAATCAGTACACTTAAAAAAGCAGAACACTAATATATTGATGAATGGCCCAGCTATGGAGGAAATGGTGAGTACAGACACACAAGGAGCCACCATTTTGAATAATTAATTGGCGAATTCGATAATGCCAAGATCAATTCTGAGATATGTGCTTGCATAGTAGACATGTAGTATGCTTCATTTAGAAAGTTTCATTGTCATACATACAGTAGAAGCTGATATAAAAATTATTTAAAATGTACAAATTTTGAAGGTTGTTTACTGTACCCATCCCCTTAATTCATTTTATGGATGAGAGATAATCTCACCAGACGTCTGCTCCTGTTCCAACTCAACATGCGGCCATTGCTGGGTTAATAAAAGATAATAACATTAATAATAATAATATTAATTCATCATCATCATCATCATCATCATCAATGTCCCACTCCAGTCACTCAGGTGTGGTTAACAAGCTTCCCCCACTCCTTTCTTTCCTTCCAAGTTTTCTGCTCCATTACTTCCACCACATCCCATCCAGCTTCTCTAATGTCCTTCCAAATCTGATCCATCCACCTTCTTCTTGGTCTTCCAGCTGGTCTCTTTCCCTTAACTTCTCTTTCCAATTCTCTTCTTGCTACCCGTTCCTTTCCCATTCTTTTTACATGTCTGAACCATCTCAGTCTTGCTTTTGCTTTCTGTATCTTCTGTACTAACAGTTCTATGTTTAGCTCTTCTCTGATTTTAATATTTTGAATTCTATTCTTTTCTTGTCTTTTTTAACCAATGTTCTTAAAAATTTCATCCCTACTGCTTGGATCTTACAATTGTTTCTTATTAGTTACCAGTGTTTCTAGTCTGTATGTTACAATTGGTATGAAATACTGTTTATATAATGTTAATTTCATTCTCTTGGGTACTTTGTCATCCCATAAAAGCTCTCTGACTTGATGGTAAAATGTTGTACCTTTAGTTAGTCTGTTATTAATTTCAGGGTTGATTTCATTTCTTCCATTAATAATACTACCCAGATATGTAAACTGCTCTACATTCTCTAACTGTTCTCCATCTATGTTCACTTGGCTTCTCTTTTTCTCTTTTCCACAGTTCATGACTACAGTTTTCTTTTTACTAATTATCATTCCAAACTCCTTCAGATTGTCATTCCAAATGTCCAGTCTCCTTTGTACTTCCTTTTTTTCCTTTCCCCAAATCGCCACATCATCTGCAAATACCAAAGCATCACCTACTGACACTCTGTTTTAAACATTTTATGATTTCATCCATCAATATATGAGGGCAGATCAGAAAATAAGTTGCACTTTCCAGTTATGGCCATTTATTACACCGCCTATACAACAGCAACATGACTATAACAACATACACTGTAACGTCGCTTTTCCACATAGTTTCCAAGAGACTCCAAACATTTCTGCAAACGCACAGACAACTTGTCGATGCTGGATGCATAGAAATTTCCTCCAGCGTTCTGCAACCACTCGGAGACAGCAACCTTCGCCTCCTCATCGGTCTGGAAACGTCGACCACCGAGCTCCGTTTTGAGCTTACCGAACACATGAAAGTAACATGACGCTAGGTCGGGACTGTAGGGTGGATGTAGCCAGACCTCCCACTTGAAATGCCGCAGCAGTTCTCTCGTTCGGCGGGCCTTGTGAGGTGTTGCGTTATCGTGCAACAAAATCACACCGGCACTCAATTTCCCCCGGCGCTTCTCTTTAATTGCTTTATGCAACCGTTACAATATTTGACAATATGACACCACGTTGATTGTCGTTCCTTTCGGCATGAACTCCATGTGCAGCAAACCCTCCATGTCAAACAACACTGTCGCCATAACCTTACCGGCTGAAGGTTGAACCTTGGCCTTCTTTCATTGTGGTGATGAGGGGAGCACCCATTCCATTGATGTTCGCTTCATTTCAGGGGTAAAGTGGTGGACCCACGTTTTGTCGCCTGTGACGATTCGCCGCAGAAACCTGTTGCCGTCTGTGGCATAGCGTTGCAAAAATTCCAGGGAGGATTGGAAATGTTGTCCCTTGTGCTCATCGGTGAGAAGACGTGGGACCCATCTTTGACACAGCTTACGATATCCAAGGTCCTCGTAAACAATGGCGAACACACTGCCATACGATATGTTCAGCTGCGTCGCAATTTCTCTCAGTTTAATGCGCCGGTTCTGTCTAATGATCGCATTCACACTGTTGACCTTTGCATGGGTCCTGGACGTTGCGGGCCTGCCTTTGCGATGGTTGTCCATGATATCCGTGCGTCCAGCTTTGAATTGCTGACACCTCTTTACGATACCTTGCCGGGAAATAGCCCGCTCCCCATACACAGCACTAATTTCATGATGAATGACCGTGCAATTCTTCGTTTTGGCCCATAGGAATCGGATTGTCGCATGCACCTCATATTTGGAGTGAACGTGCAGTTGACGCGTCATTGCATTTGGCCGCTATTCACACAATACTAGAAGAGACACCACAGTGACCTGCCTAACAGACGTGTGGGCAGTGTCTGTCCCTTTCTCTGCTGTGCCCACGTTTGTGACACACAGTGCGTTGCTGCGGCGTGTTAGTGCAACTAACCTTTTGATCCACCTACATAATAAACAATAAGGCGACAGTGCACTTCCTTACTTGAGACTTTTTTTGTATAAAATGTTTCAGAGTCACCACTCCCCACTTGTACACTGCTTTTACTCTGATGATACAACATTTTTATCATGTTAATTAATGATTTTGGTACATTCCTTTTCCATAGTCATTCCCATACATGTTTTCTCTTAACTGTAACATAAGCTTTTTCCAAATCCAAAAATACGAAGATGATTTCCTTGTTCCTTTCCATTATCGTTCGCACTGTAAATATCAAGTCTATTGTTGATCTATTCGGTCTAAAACCATATTGTTTTTCCTCTGTGTTTCTATTATATCCCTCAGTCGTTTGTCTATGACTTTCTCCATTATTTTTAGCCCATGTGATAATAGGATTATACCTCTACAATTTTCACATTTCTTCCTATTTCCTTTTTTGAACAATGGTACAATGCTTCCTTGTTGCCAATCTTCAGGTATCCTTTCATCCTTCCATATGGCATTGAGGACTCAGTATAGCCACTGTAGTCCAATGCTTCCTGCTGCCTTAATCAAATCAGCATTGAATTCGTCTTTCCACTGCTTTACCTTTGGTCATTGCTTTCACTGCCCTTTCAAGTTCCTAGCATGTTATCGGGTTCTCTTCTTTTTCTCCATCTGTTATATCCATTTTCTTATCTCCTTCTTCCTCCAAGCAGTCATCTTCATTATAAAGTTTCTCAAAATACTTTGCCATCACCTTCTGAAGACCCTTTTTGTCATGTACTATGGATCCATCTTCTCTCTCTGATGCCTTGATATTTTCTTGATTTATTCTTTTCAATTTTATTACTCTGTATAATTTCTGATTTCCTCGACTATCTTGCTCAATTTTGTTGGCAAACTCTCCCAAACATTTCTCCTTTTCTTCCTTGATACTCCTCTTTACTTGTAGTTTCAATCTTTTGTATTCCACCTGTAACCTTTCTATCTTATTCTCATACCTCTGATAGGTTTTTAGTATTTCCTTATCCATTTCTTTCTTCACCTTGTTCCTTTCTTTTATTTCTTTTTTTTTGTTTTGTCTGTCCACCATGTCTCCTTTCCCTTAACCTTTGCTTTTGTTTTCCTGCATACCTCAGTTGCTGCTTCCACAAATGTCGTCTTAAATTGTCCCACTCTTCTTCTCCACTTCGTATTTCCGTGTTAGGCAACTTCCCTTTTATTCAATCTTGGAATGTCATTCTTTTATCATCCTCCTCCTCCTCCAATTCCCAAATCCTGATCTTTGGTTTCTTCTTCAGTACAACTTTAGGGATTTTTACTTGTTTTAATTCCACAATTAATAATCTAATAATAATAATAATATTACATTAATAATTAATTAATAATTTATAAATAATAATTGATAATATTAATTAATATTATTGGTAAAAGATAATAACATTAAATTAATTAGTATTGAATAGGTGGACCTTTCTCTACCCTTTGATAATGATCAATTATCAGTATGGACCATAATGATATTTATAACTTACAGGCTAACATACTTCAATCACATGACCATCCCTGGCTAAGAGAGCAAAAAAAATTACCTAAAACAAAGGCTCAGAACAATCAAGCACCCACATATGCATACGTTCAAAATATACCAAATGACATTCCACTACAGAGAGGGCTTGTAAAAAAAAAAATAATAATAATAATAATAATAATAATAATAATAATAATTGAAACGACTATGAAGTGACACGAGGAAACAAGCCACAAAATCCAGGCCCGATAAAAGACGTAGAATCGAATATAGACAAACATTAAATAGGATCTAATGTTCAAATACTAGACATCACTGAGGTGGAATTGAATGGGAAACTAGAAATAAATATAAATATATGATATTACTTGAGAAGCATGTTGCAAAAGACAAAATAAACCGGACATTGAAAGTGGTACACTATAAAATTTACGCCTTGAAGTGGGTAAACAAATTATAATATTCTGCAAAGGCTACAGGGCAGATGAAAACCTCCATCTTACTGGTCAATCACATAGCAACATTCCTCCAAGAAATACAAAATACGCACTGGGAAACCAAATAAAATAGATCACGAATTCGGACCCTCTGCTGTTATCTACCGGATGATACGCAATTAGATGAACCGAGCAAGAGCATAAAGTGCAAATGAAAAATGAACATAACATTAAACAGTTTGAGCCCAAGACCCGTAGAAATATTAAAACACAGGGTGTGGATGGGCTCAAGCTTCACCTGAACTGTTAGATGCCCTGTGATCAATTTTCTCTGAGGATAAACTGTTCCAGTCTTGCTAAGAAAGTGGTTTTCTGGTTTTTTAACATATCTATGGATGCTGTTTGCACAATCATCACTGGCAGTCTTCAGACTCACTATGATTAAATTGGAAGATGTAGATTTAACTGCAATTAAGTCTTCATTTATTGTATAAGATTTTTTTATGAATACCTTTAAATACTACCAGACTGAGCCAGGATCAAACCTGCCAAATTGGGGTCAGAAGGCCAGCGCCTCAACCATCTGAGCCACTCAGCCTAGCAATAAACAGAACTGATATCCTGTACCAGATTGTTTGTGCAGAGTAATATGCAAATATATCCTACAAGTTCTTAGTTATAGCAAAAACGTAATCGGTGATGTGAATTGAAAACTATGTTTAGTGTCCTTGGATTGCATCAAAAATATCTAGTAACCCTATTCTAGATATCACCTTGCCAGTGCAAAACCATGATCAGTAGATTTTTAAAAAAAATTTTGCTTTTTTATACCAGTTTAGTGTGATCTTCAATGTATAAGTGTAAAACTTACTAAATTTATAACATTAAGCCCTTAAAGTAAAATACTTTTAAAGATGTTCAGTGTAAGACAGTGATGCAGATCCATCAGTTTCACACTCAATATTGAAGGAGAATTCATTCACCTTCAGTGCAAGACTACAATATCTGCAAGAACAAGATTGTTGAGAAATAGGGGTTTCAAGTTTTATAAAAATTCTAAACAATGCCGATGCAAAACTGCAACAATTACAATTGGCATGGCAATATAGTACTTCATGTGCTATGTGTAAAAAAAATGCAAATAATATTGATTTTGTAGGGAAACTGCAGTTCAAGTTATTGGGCTCTGTCTCAGATTGAGGGTTCATATTTTAATCAATTTCTTAGTGAATTTGCATGAAAATACATATGAATTATATATGTATTCTTTTCCAGGAAGACATGCTTTCAAAAATAAGAGTTAAAGTATTTTTATTTATTTTGTTCATGATTACCTACCTTCAAACAAATAGCCTTTCACCTTAACCATAACTTATTTTAATCACTAAAGTTCTAATAAATAAATACTCTTTCAGCTTTTGAATTTACGTTCGCAAGTCAGCAAGCTTCTTGGCTTGGACCTACCGGTTCCAGACTACGAGATCATCACACGTCTTCAGAAACTGGTCCACGCTCACCGAGACTTCACGCTTGTATCACGCCGCTACGAGGATCCCCTCATCTTGGGAAATCCCAGTCCAGGAGGCACTCGGACTCCCATGCTTCCGGGGCATAGTCCTGGTACTCGTACACCTCGGTATGAAGATTCAGGATTTGTTGACCCACCGGACTTGAGCTGTCTGGATGACAGCGATGATTTAAATGGTATCTACAACAAGCGTCCAATCAGGTCGTCAACGTGATATCACCTGTAGAGACAGGAGTAGGAAAGGTAAACTTATACCTTCATTTCAGGAATATCAAGGGTACCTGGATATCAGTACATTAGCATGTATATATTTTCAGGAGGCAATTACTAAAATAATTTTCTTGGTCATGTTATTATGTGTGATTTTTCCATTTTCAGTAGACACTCCAACTTCTCATAACTTGGGGCCATATCGTCTCTTCCACCTGTTCTGTTTCATTTTAAGGCACGAGTACTTTAACCTTTTCACTCCAGTGGACTGCTGTAGCAGTCAGGAGAAAGCCATGGTGGGTAGCCAACAGACTGCAGTAGCAGTAATGTGTTTTTCAGCTTTTTGTGCTTCATTATGGTAGACTGCTGAGGAAGTTCAAACTTCATGATATCTAGCAGTTGCCTTGCAAGTCTATAGTTACTAGTGGAGTCACCAGGTGTCAGGGGAAATCAGTTAAAAGGTAAGGGTTCACTGCCAAAATATTAGCGCTTCTATAGTTAGCTTCAATGCATTGTGATAATGTATTTTATAATGCATGAGAGACTGTATACCGTGGATGAATCTTTTATCCTCATATCGAGTACCGGTAGTGCCTTTGAATAAAGTTAAGATGGAAAGATTTCATTCTGCCAATGCTCAGTCCAAAGCCACGGATCTAAACGAAAGATGAGAAACTTTGCATGAATGAAAGTGGCTAATACATGTGCAAATGTGTTTGACTGAACTATATATATACTTTTTTTAAATAGTCGTCAACTTGTGAAAATAGCTGAGAGTGGAGAGTGTCCCGTATAGCCATAGGCACCCATCTCAGGGGTTGTGCATCTCCTCTTGCTTTGCTGAAGTGAAAAGGTTAACACAGATTCCCATATACAGAGTGAAAGGGAATGTTGTACCACAGGATAGCAGGGAATGATATTTGCAAAGGATACGTGAAACCATTTTTATTTTTAACATGTACTCTAGGAACTGTGATGGTACATTGTAAAATACAGTACTCTTATTTAAGGTCATACAATAGGTAAGAACACATGCCACTGTACATTGGCTTGCTTCTGGATGCTGTGAGCGACTCCAGTCACAAGGGCAAGCAATAAACACAATACACCTAAACGAAGGTCAGTGTAATAAAGTGAATCATAAAAAGCATACAAACTTGTTACCGGTACGTAGCTTGACATTTACAAACACTCTCTATGTGTCATATACACAGACACCAGTGCCATGGGTAATAATAATAATAATAATAATAATAATAATAATAATAATAATAATAATCGTATGGTCTCAAAGACTTTTAAGTGCAAGTGTTAAGGAATGGTGCAAGCGGGATTAATCACATATAATTACTCACGGTATTGATACATTTTTTTTTTTTAATTTGATGCCATCTGGCTGTCTGCTTGTCAATTTTGATGTTCCATTTAAATCTAGGCCTACTAGATGAGAGAGTAAATTGAATCTCTCTTGGGCATCTACAACTGAGTTTTAATTAATTTTGTCGGGCAAACACCAAATGTGTCGCCAGAGATCTTTTACATTTTATGACATGGAGTGCCGAATGGACTTTATTCTGCCCTTCAAAAGTACAACTACCTCTGCTGGGTTTGAACCTTATATCTCAGGATCTGGCGGGCAACACTCTACCACTGATCCTCAGAGGCAAGACAGTCACCTGTGTGTAGTGAGTACATATATTTTAACAAACAATTGGCACGCATGTGACATCAAGCGAAATGAGAAACCTTTATTTTTTTTCCTGAACAGTAACAGGACATTGACAATTGTATCATACTGTAGCAAATACATTTCCTATACACCATTCATGTTACAGATAACTTGCTTGTTCAAAGTGAATGTGAAATATAAGTGAGCAAAATGCTTGTTAACATTAGAACCGCAACGGTGAATGGGTCACTTTCCTTTTATGAGACTTTCAATTAAGGTATGGAGTTACTGATCACTAAATATTAAATTCTAGAGAATTATAACATATTTATTTAGTAGTAAATAGGAAATTAAAAACTTAGTATGAAGTGCAAGGCAATACAAATTCTAAACATGTGTTGCTGCCTTTACAGTCTACTGTCATATGGTGGTCAGTTCCTTTTATCTGTACCTTATATTGAACCCTTGGCATCACAAGAAATGTATGATCCCGTTCCCTACACTTCTACCACAGAAAATTTTACTGCTGGTCTGGTAAACAAAACCGGAACTTTGGGATTGTAGTACAGAATGCCATTGCAGCAACACTCAGTGGAATAAAATTTACTAAATAAAAATTGATACATCACTAGTTTTCACAAAACTTGCTACTAGCATAGAATTGTCTTCTAATAATGAACCTGAAAGTTGATCTATTTCTACCTCAGATATAACGTTCAAAGGATCACCCTCAGATTCATTGTCTGAATTGTCATTTAGGGTATCTTTCATTAGTTTATGCACAGCCATAATAAACAGCCTAGTCACAAATACAGTTTGCTAGAAAAGTAGCAAAATGATACTATATTTCATCAAACAATGAGGAAGTTTGTGTCAACACTTGGCGTATTCAAACATGGATATACCAGGCAAGTTGTCCATGCAGTTACGGGTGCACAGCTATCAACTTGCATCTGGGAGATGGGGGGTTTGAGCCCCACTATCGACAGTTCTGAAGATGGTTTTCTGTGGTTTCTCATTTTCACACCAGGAAAATGCTGGGGTTGTACTTTAATTAAGGCCACAGCCACTAACTTCCCACTCCTAAGCCTTTCCTATCCCATCATCGCCATAAGACCTGTCTGTGTCGGTGTGACATAAAGCAAATAAGAAGAAGAAGAATAAACACAGATAATGTAACCGATATCAGAGGCTACTTTCTGTCCTGCACAACTGGCATGTATAGATGCTCGGTTGTGACACAGAGTGTGATTGTTGAGAAAGCAGGAAGAAACAAAAGAGTCATAAGACGCAGAGTTGTATGAACGGATAAATCGCTATCACTGATGGTTCTAGGTACATTTAGATTTTTCTATTAATGTGTTTTCCCTAGAAATATCAAATTACATTTGGATGTTTATTACAATTATCGATGAAAAGTCATAAAAATTCAGGATACCAATTAAAATAAAAAAGAGCTATATAAAAGAATTAGCAAACTTTCCAGTAATGACCCAGCTACAGTTCTGGGGTTAAGTGATATGCAGAAGGATAGCAATAAGAAAATGAACTCATAGTGGAATAAGCATAATCACAGGTTTTAACAAGCATTTTTCCTGATTCTGATATTTCACATGTAGGTTACCAAAAACATCCTCTAAATACTCCATTCTACCTCTCTGAAATGCTGGTTATTCTGAGAAAAATTTCAAGAGTTGGAGCACAGAACAACATAGAAAGAGGAAAGGAACCAAACTGGTTAACATAATATATTGGTTTTATTTGTTTTTTGTTTTCAGACTCAGTTTATTTGTAACTGTTAGGCTCTTCAGTCTGCCGAAACTAATTTTCAGTAATAAATTTATAAACTACCTGAAAAAGAAAAAATAATTAAAATAGAATGACATATTTCATTCTTGAAAGAACATCATCATAATTATAAAATACCATATTTACGCTAATAATCCCCGCACCCTAACTTTAGGTAGGCTTATTTTGAAAAAAAGAAATGCCAACTTTGACGCAAGAAAAAGCATCCCAATTTCGTGCTTCAATTTTTTTTAAATGTGCGGATATTATTCGCGTAAATACGGGTATTTACCAGCCGCCACCGAATAATCCCGCACCCTAAATTTAGGAACGCTGATTTTGAAAGAAATGCCATCATTGACGCAAATAAAACCCGCACCCCAATTTTTTTTTTTTTAATGTGCGAGTATTATTCGCGTAAATACGGTAATTACATTGTTTCAACTGAGGTCAATCGATTTCTGAACACAGAAAAATAAATAGCTAGGTATGTCTAAATTTTGTCCACAAAACTTAATTTTAACATAATCTTAAGTTCATTACGCTATTTCTTAAAAGAACTATAGCAAAGCAAAGTCATCTCCGTACAGGCTATGAAGACCCTTGGAGGGGTGGAAGGTAAAGGCTTCTAATATCTGTAACTTCGACACTTAGTGGGGTAGAGTGGTTAGCTCTAGGCCCGGCCGCCTTTGCCCCCAGGAATTAACCTGGTACTCATTTTTGGTGCACGCTGAGCGAACCTCAGGACCATATGCACCTCCAGAAGTGGAAATCTTGTTTATTAAATTTTTCGGCTTCCTGACGGGGAATCAAACCCACGTCCTTCCAGGTGAACCGAGCACGCCTTTACCGCCTCGGCCAGGCAGTCCCTCTTAAAAGAATTATACTTTGTTTAATATCTTCACACTGAAAGTTTTAACTCTTTAATCATCCAAAGTAGCCTCCGTGGCTCAGGCGGCAGTGCGCCGGCCTCTCACCGCTGGGTTCCGTGGTTCAAACCCTGGTCAGTCCACATGAGATTTGTGCTGGACAAAGCGGAGGTGGGACAGGTTTTTCTCTGAGTACTCCGGTTTTCCCTGTCATATATCATTCCAGCAACACTCTCCCATATCATTTCATTTCATCTGCCAGTCATTAATCATTGCCCCAGAGGAGTGCGAAAGGCTTCGGCAGCCGGCACAATTCCTATCCTCGCCGCTACATTGGGGCTTCATTCATCCCATTCCTAACCCGGTCAAATGACTGGAAACAGGCTGAGGATTTTAACCATCCAAAACTGGCATTTGTATATGTTCTAGCATTGTTATGTGTATGTAATAGAGCTATCTGTAAATTTTCAGATTTTTGTGCAGCCTATACAGTAGCGCTCAAAAATATTTTGTCAAGAATTTGTTTACTTATGCCCTCTAGGTACAACACAATTACATTTCCTTCTGTCTCCTGTCTCATAGACTACCTGATCTTCACTCAAACATGTACTGTACTGAATTAGATAGGTAAGTCACTCCTTTATTGTATCTTTTAGAAGACGTTACAAGCAAAAGTATTTTGACATCAGAGTAGTTACTGAGACTTTAGATAATGTAATCATATATTATTTACAGGCCTGAAGTTTACAATTTCTGACAACATGTTGAAGTGAATGAATTCTCTGAAGACCTGAAAATGGCTGTAATCACAGCCCTAAGGGAGGAGGGCTGTTCTCAACCAATTGTAGCTTGCGATTTCAAGGTATCTAGACAGATTGTATGTGTATAGAATAAAGTGCTTAGCAACAGGGGTACTGTCTGCAATAAGTCAAGGTGTGGATGACCCCCAAAAAAAAGTCTACACAAGGACAGATAATCTCATCAGAAGGAATTCTGTGACAAATCCACTCCATATTGTTGTTGGCATACATGATGATCAAGAGATAAATTATAATGTAAATTTGCATGTCTCCGCATTAAAAAGGTGTCTGTATGATGTGAATTTAAATGGTCAGTGACTGAGTAAGAAGCCTCTCGTATCAAGGAAAAACAGCATAGCCTGACAGCTTTGCTCAATAGTATAAACACTGGACTTCTATAAACTGGTCTAATGTGCTGTGGTGTGATGAGAGTAAAATCAATTTACTTTCTTTGGATAGAATAATTATGTTCCACCAAATGAACCAAACAATGTGCAATATTAGGTTCCTACTATGAAATATGGTGGAGGCTCTGTTCCAATATGGAAGTTCTTTCCTTGTCATGGAGTAGGTCCTTAGGTACCTGTCAATAGGACAATGCATCGCTTTCAGTATTGGGATATACAAGAAATAAAACATATATGTTGTTGCACTCCAAAAGAATCCTCCATAGAAAATTACTTTTCTAACATGGCATTGCCTCCAAACATACGTCAGAGTATATAATGTGTCACCTTAAGAAACCAAAGGTTCAAGTTCTGGACTAGCCTAGTCAAAGTCCACACTTAAATGCTGTTGAGCACGTGTGGACGGAACTAGATAAACGTGTCGCCCACCACAGTTATACTGATCAAGATGTTTTTTCTGAGGCTTTGTGCAATGCATGGAAAATTATATCTATGGACATCATGAAGAACTTGACTGACACAATACCAAGATGGTGCATGGCTTCATAGCTGCAAAGGGCTATGGAACAAAATATTAGACGTAGACCAGAACACAATATGTTAAGAAATGACATCACAATGAAACATTTATGGTGACTCAAAATATTTGTGAGCCGTCGAATGTTGAAAGTTTTATCTGTTTGTCCTTAAGTTGTAGAAAATTGCATGTTTGTTTTTGATATGTGAAGTATCTTATGTTACTGTTTATATATTCTGCACTTAATTGTACTGTAATACAATAAATACACAAAAGCGCACCAAATAGTTCGTCAAAATATTTATGAGCACTACTGTACTATATATTAAGATTATATGATATACAGAGCCTCTCTTATCAACCCAGACCCAACGCGTGGTGTTTGTACTCTGGGCTACGGCAGCTGCAGTATGGGAGGTGCGCACATCGTTTTTGACCTTTGAAGCAGCCTGCACGTGATTGACCTGACAAGCATGAGTTGCCAGTCTGAATCTCAGCTGTTAACATGGTGAGACAGTTGTCTTTGCAACACCGTATTTTCGTATGTAAAAGTTCGGGTTTCATCTTAATGGTCGTGTGAACAGTCATAACTCTCGCTATAGGTGTGTAGAAAATCCTAATGATATTTATGAAGTCCCTTATTATGATAGGAAGATTGGTGTTTGGTGTGCTGTTAGTGCAGGACGAATAACTGGGCCTATATATATATTTTTTTGAGACAACAGTAAATGCAGAATTGCTTAAGTGCAGCCAGTATCCAATATTCAGGAGACAGTGGGTTCGAACCCCTCCCCCCCCTGTCGGCAGACCTAAAGGTGGTTTTCCATGGTTTCCCATTTTCACATCAGGCAAATGGTGTATATTAATGCTGTACCTTAATTAAGGCCAAGGCTGCTTCCTTCCCACTCCTAGCCATTTCTTTTCTCATCGTCGCCATAAGACCTATCTGTGTTGGTGCGACGTAAAGCAACTTGTAAAAAAAAAAAGTTACATATATGCAGAGAGGTACCAAGATGACATTTTGATGCCATTCTTCCATCAGTTAATGAAAGAAAAAAAAATGTGTGGGTGGTTTCAGCAAGATTCAGCCCCTGCTCATAGAGAAAAAGATTCCCTTCTTACACTGACTGACAGAGCAAATGCAACACCAAGGAGGAGTGGTTCGAAAGGGATGAAAGTTGGGGAAAAAACAGAGTTGGCACGGAAGAATAATTGATGTTTATTTCAAACCGATATGCAAGTTACACAATGCGCACGGCATCGACTCAGTAGGATGTAGGACCACCGCGAGCGGCGATGCACGCAGAAACACGTCGAGGTACAGAGTCAATAAGAGTGCGGATGGTGTCCTGAGGGATGGTTCTCCATTCTCTGTCAACCATTTGCCACAGTTGGTCGTCCGTATGAGGCTGGGGCAGAGTTTGCAAACGGCGTCCAATGAGATCCCACACGTGTTCGATTGGTGAGAGATCCGGAGAGTACGCTGGCCACGGAAGCATCTGTACACCTCGTAGAGCCTGTTGGGAGATGCGAGCAGTGTGTGGGTGGGCATTATCCTGCTGAAACAGAGCATTGGGCAGCCCCTGAAGGTACGGGAGTGCCACCGGCCGCAGCACATGCTGCATGTAGTGGTGGGCATTTAACGTGCCTTGAATACGCACTAGAGGTGACGTGGAATCATACGCAATAGCGCCCCAAACCATGATGCCGCGTTGTCTAGCGGTAGGGCGCTCCACAGTTACTGCCGGATTTGACCTTTCTCCACGCCGACACCACACTCGTCTGCGGTGACTATCACTGACAGAACAGAAGCGTGACGCATCGGAGAACACAACGTTCCGCCATTCCCTCATCCAAGTCGCTCTAGCCTGGCACCATGCCAGGCGTGCACGTCTATGCTGTGGAGTCAATGGTAGTCTTCTGAGCGGACGCCGGGAGTGCAGGCCTCCTTCAACCAATCGACGGGAAATTGTTCTGGTCGATATTGGAACAGCCAGGGTGTCTTGCACATGCTGAAGAATGGCGGTTGACGTGGCGTGCGGGGCTGCCACCGCTTGGCGGCGGATGCGCCGATCCTCGGGTGCTGACGTCACTCGGGCTGCGCCTGGACCCCTCGCATGTGCCACATGTCCCTGCGCCAACCATCTTCGCCACAGGCGCTGCACCGTGGACACATCCCTATGGGTATCGGCTGCGATTTGACGAAGCGACCAATCTGCCCGTCTCAGCCCGATCACCATACCCCTCGTAAAGTCGTCTGTCTGCTGGAAATGCCTCCGTTGACGGCGGCCTGGCATTCTTAGCTATACACGTGTCCTGTGGCACACGACAACACGTTCTACAATGACTGTCGGCTGAGAAATCACAGTACGAAGTGGACCATTCGCCAACGCCGTGTCCCATTTATTGTTCGCTACGTGCGCAGCACAGCGGCGCATTTCACATCATGAGCCTACCTCAGTGACGTCAGTCTACCCTGCAATTGGCATAAAGTTCTGACCACTCCTTCTTGGTGTTGCATTTGCTCTGTCAGTCAGTGTACAATCTTGGAAGTGTTTGCAGACAGAGTGATCCGTGCTGGTCTACTTCAGATCTAAAAGTGTGTGATTTTTACTTGTTGGGTAAAATGAAAGCAAAAGTGTATCGAACAAATCCTCATACAATGGAGGAACTAAAAAAAAAAAAAAAAAAAAAAAAAAAACATTAAGAATGACAGTGACTCACTCGCTTCAGCCAGAATGTGGTTACCAGATACAAAGCCTGTATAACCTAGGAAGGACGACACTTCCAGCATCTTTTATTAGGTAGGATTGTATTCACACGTAAATCAGGGGGGCCGTGCATGTTATAAACTCGGCTGAGGCGGCTGCCGTAGCGCAGAGTACAAACACCATGTGTTTGGTCTTAGTTTATATGAGGGACCCTGTATTTGAAGAAACGTTCATTTGTGAATGTCTGTGAAACAAAATACTGCACATAGTACATATGGAGTTTTCAATTACTTCATTTTAGAGACCTTTGGTAGACTTCCAGCTTATGCACATTCTGGAGGTAAGTAACATGATTGGTACAAACAAGAGGTAGCCGTTACAAGAGAGCATTTGTAATAAAGAAGAGGGGGGGAAAGCTGCTGGTAAGTTAGGAATAAACACATTGTATGAAGTTGTGGAATTAATGGGATTTGGTGGTGGGGTCATGTGAGGTGACTGGTGGAGGGCAATTTTCTTAAGAGACTTGGCTGTGGAAGGTAAGAGAAGTAGGAGACACTGGTTATATCCAAAATTTCATTATTTCGAGTTAAGAGTTGTAGAAACAGAAGGGACTACCTTGTTAACTGTAAATATAGAATTATGCAGCTGCCTTGGTGGATCAAAGATAGAAAATCAAATCACAAATTTGTGAGTTTTATCACAGCTGAGGATAGCCAATTTTTGAAGGGCATGAAAAAATCTTAGCACTCCATGTCATATTTGTTGGTAACCTCTGGCAATGATCAAACTTCTTTATAAAAATAAATTAAAATATAAAAGCTTAACTGAAGAAAGTGGACTTTCTATGCTCATTTCTGACACGTTAATACATCTGACAAGCTAAAACTTTATTTACGTGGATCATTTTATATTGTAAATCAAATTTAGAAATCTAGACTGCATATCTCAACTTTAATAGCAATTTCAATGGCAACGTGTGGCTGAAATAATAAATTATCTTTTCTCTGAGTGAAAGAGAATTTCTTACAGTATTCCTTTTAACAAGAGATTGTTGATTCTGTTACTTATCCTAAATAATATTTGAGGGAAATCTAGTCATACAGAATAAAAAGGATATAAGAATACATATTCCCTTACTGTATCACCTTGATATTTCTTCAATACCTAACTGTAACATTTACATTTATAAGCCCATACTGAAATAGTACTCATCATCATCATCATCATCATCATCATCATCATCATCATCATCATCATCATCATCATCATCATCATCATCATCATCATTTCCCATTATCCAGTTGTAGCCGGATAGGGGCAAATATAGTTCCTCTCCACTTTCTTCGGTCTTTCCATCACTCCTCTTCCAACACTGTGTCCCAGTCCAGGTTTCTTTCTCCAATACTGCATTGGATTGTGTCCTTCCATCTCAATCATGGTCATCCGCGACCTCTCCTTCCTTACATTTGCATCACCTTTTTTTGGCATTCTTTCATCACTCATTCGCTTTATGTGCCCAAATCATCTTAATCGGCTCTTTTCTATTCTATCATTCATTTTTTCCACTCCAATTTCTTCCCAGATTTTCTAATTTTTTTATTTTGTCTCTTCTACTGTTCTGTATCATACTCCACAAGAACTTCATTTCGGCTGCCTGTACTCTCATCCTTCTTTGTCATTGTCCAAGTTTCTACTCCGTAAGTTGTGTGTACATAATACATCTTGTACATAGTTTCCTTTGCTTCCATTGACACATCTTTGTCCCATAACATGTTTCTTACACTATGGTAGAAACAGCTTCCATCTTGAATCCTCCTACTAATTTCAGCATCCAGTCGAGCATTCTCCATTAATTCACACCCCAGGTATTTGAATGTCTCCATTACTTCCAGGGGCTTGCCTGCAAATCTAATCTGACCTTTCCCTTCCTTCTCCCCTCTAGTCATAACAAGAGTTTTACTTTTTTCTACACTTATTTTCAATCCACATTCTTCAATCTTCCCACCAATCTTCACCACATACAACTGTTCTTGAACCTTCATCTCATCTTCTCCCCAAATTACAATATCATCTGCAAATAACAACATGTTCATTTCTCTTCCTCCATATGCTGCTTTTGCTGTTTTCATGATGTCATCCATGACTATTGTAAACAGGATTGGTGATAGAACACTTCCCTGTCTCAGCCTACTAGTGATTTTAAACCAACTTGTCCTGCCAACTTGTGTTTGCATGCAACTACAACATTCCTTGTACATTGCCATGATCATTTTTATTAATCCCTGTCCAATTCCTTTTTGCACCAGACTGTCCCAAACTTTAGTCCTGGGGACACTGTCATATGCCTTTTCAGTGTCAATGAATGTCATCACCATATCATTCCCATACTCTCATTGCTTTTTCATTAGTTGTCTCATAATGAAAATGGACTCTATTGTTGACCTTCCACTTCTGAAACCAAACTGATTTTCCTGTATCTGATTTTCAACCCTCAACCTTATCCTACTTTCCAGTGTCCTCTCCATTATCTTAGCAACATGGGATATCAGAGTAATTCGCCTGTAGTTCTTCAATACTTTCTTATTGCCTTTCTTGAAAATTGGGATGATTATTTCTTTTTGCCAATCCTCAGGGACCTCCTTATTCTCCCAGACACTCCTGAGAACTCTATATGTCCACTGCAGGCCTACAGCTCCAGCTGCCTTTATCATCTCCACTGAAATTTTGTCTATTCCAGCAGTTTTTCCATTGCTCATCTTTCTTACTGCCATTTCAATTTCATTCATTATAATTTCTTTAACCATTTCTTCATCAAATAATTGCCTTTCCTGGTGGTCCACTGAATGTCTGTCATTATTTCTCATGTTCAGTAACTTCTGAAAATACTCTCTCCATCTATTTCTTATTTCTTCTGGCTTTGTTAATTTTATGTCATCTTCATCCTTCACAAATCTGGTATTTACTTGATCTCTCTTTTGTTTCATAAGATAACATACAATAATTTCTTGCTGCCCTGCATATTATCTCTCAATTTCTGTGTGAATAAGGCCCAGCTTTTCCTCTTTTCATCCTCCACTACTTTCTTGGCCAAATTCTTTGCCTCCACATATTTTCTTCTACTTTCTTCAGTCTTAGATGTTTTCCATGCCATTTTCTTTTCCTTCACTTTACTCCTTACCCTATCATTCCACGAGTGTGTCTCTTAGTCTTTCATATTTCCTGAAGTTCTACCACATACCTTTCCTGCTCATCCAACCAATGCTTCCTTAAATACTTTCCATTCATCTTCAACATTCCCCATCTCCGTCCTGGGTACCAAGGGTATTATTTCCCTTTGAAATTCTTCTGATATGCTTTTCTCCTTCAACTTCCATACTTTAATTCTTTTCTCTCTTCTTAATGGGGGTTTTTCAATCTTTTCCACTTTCAGTTTTCCTATAACAACTCTGTGATCTCCACCAAAGGCTTCTTCAGGCATGGCTGTAACACCTAAAAGGTTCTTTCAGTGTTCTTTCTTGATGATTACATAATCAATCATGGTCTTTGTTCATCTGTCTCCCCCCAACCATACCTTGTAATCTTCTAACTGTTCTTCTTCCTAAACCAGGAGTTTCCAACAATCATTTGGTTCCTCCTGCAAAAGTGGATTTACTATTTCCATATCCAAAGGGCCCTACAACATCTTCCTTTCCCTGTCTTTCCATTCCAAGTTGTGCATTTGGATCCCCCATCAATAGCACTTCCTTATCTTCTAACCGTCTCTCCACTTCCTCTAAAAAGTCCTCTAGATGTTCATCTATGCAACCCATTTGTGGGGCATACAACTGGAATAGATCTTTCATGCCATTTTTAAACTGGAGTCTCATCACCATCATCCTATTGCGATGCATTTTGTAGGCTCCACATATTCTTGGATTTCTTTTCTAAGTATAATGGCCACTCCATTTTTTTGCTTCAGGTCCTCTGCCGTAATACAGCCTGTATCCTTCTTTCCGAGGAATCTCTCCTGCACCCCTCTTCTTGGTCTCACACAGTCCATGGCTATTTCTTTTTCTTTCATGAAGTCAACCAGTTCTTCTATCTTTCCCATCAATGTCAGGACATTTACTGTCACAATCTTGATGTATTTTGGTGCTGGTTCCCCACTTCTCACAGTTCTCCCAGCACCAAAAGAGCTGCGCGTCACTTTTAGCAGGGGACGCCCTAACCTTTTCCAAGGCACCATATCTGTTTTATCCATATAGCTTATTGTTACGCTGGGCTCACCACACCCAAAGGCATTTTATACCTACTGCCAGATTCAAACTTAGGCCGTCTCTAACACGGAGAGAGACGCCTTTCGTAGCTGCTCCTCTGGAGTACAGATGCTACAGGTTTGCTCCTTCTGCCATCTCCACCGTACCGAAGTTCATCTTCTCCACCGTAGATGCCAGTGAGCACTTCACCTGCATTCCAGGGCAGGGGGCCTCGATATTTATGATCCCTGGAGGGAGGGTGTCCCAGTATTTTCAAGCCCCCAGGAATTGAGCTACCTGTTGGTCCGCGGGTTGTATTGGGTATTTCAACCAGCCCTACATACTGTAGGGGCCCCCTATCCTCCACTTGGGGACATGCTCTCTACGTGTCAGGTTCCCTGGTTACTTTCAGAAGTTAACCTCATCCGAAAAGGCTGAGATTATTTGCAGAGTGAAGTAATACTGTGAATTTGTATTCAAAACTTTTATGTTTGATACTGTACTTCTTAAAACTGAGGAACCTGAGGGGAATACAACTCAGATATTAGCTCTATTACCCTTGATAAGGAGAGGTTGTAAATGCATGCTCAATTCAACTGGACGGACATTAGGATTCCCCTTCGGGAAGTAAAAATTTCAGAAAATGTTGGTGAGGCACATAATTCTGAGGTTCATTCAGCTTATGCAGAAATGAATACAATTATTTCCTGGGCAAAGGTGACCAAGAATAAGGAGGAAGGAATAGCAGAAGGCTCCATAGGTCTTCACAGTTTGTACAGAGATTTTTTTTCTTTTATATTTTTAAATCTCTCTTTATTTTATCTTGGTATCCTTGGTATTGGAGTGGCTAGCTATCCAAACTCCCAACAAGCTGAGAGCAATTAAGAAGACAACTAAAACTGCCACCTGGGCGAATGTCTTAAATGCAGATCAGTATTGATTGATTGAACTACCATGTAACAGTCCTATTTCCAGCCTTCATGGAGGCAGGCTGTAGTTTTGTGTAAGCTGGAGGGTAGGTTATGGAAGATCTAAGCATTTTTACCTCCTAAAGAGGGAACATCTCCCCAGTGTGTTCATGTGGTACCAAATTTACCGTAACCCACATCCTTGCAGAGTGCACCTACCACACCTCTCAGACCTTAGATGGAACCTCATTCTGCAGTAAACACTCAAACTCATACTAGCTGATGATGAGAATATTGCTGATCTCATCATTTGCTTCTTGTGTGAGAGTGGATTATTCAAGTGCACATAAATTTCAAATGTTCTGTTACTCAGGGAACTTTTTGATGTGTTTGTGCTCATTTCAGCTTAATAAAATATTTTTTTCTATTTTTTTTTTACTTCATTTTCAAATTCACTCATATAAATAAATTTATTTTTAAATTTTGTTTCAACTTAATTTGTTCTGAAAGGATGGTTCTCTTAAAACAATCGTCTTCACCACTATCACCACTCTTGATTTTATAGTGCACCGATATCCAGGTTCCCTTAAAATGAATAAACAGTCACACTGCCTATCATCTATATTTTTCTACTTGAACATCAATATGATCCACTATAATAGTGATGACAAAGTTATTAGCAATATCCAGTCTACACCCATGGAAAAATGTCTTTTATCAAGAATTGAAATTCATTATCATATCATATCACATTTCCTCACATCTTTGTCTCCATCCAGAATGTGAAATAAGAATACTGGCTTTCTGTCTTCCTTATTAATAGAGTATCAGTCATGTGAAAGTCTGCAAGCTTTTCTGTGGTTAAATGGCCCAGCTTACTTATCTAATTGTGATCAACTCAGTGATTTATCAAATACGTAACCTCTGCATTGGTAATGAGGTAAGTTACAAGGTGCTACCCAGAATTTCTGAGAATTTTAATATCCTGCATAAACAGATAGTAGTACCAAGTTCTGATGCTAGGTGCCTCTTGTAATATGTTTCAACTAATAGTCTGCCAACTGACATCCTTGTAAGTGTATGGATTACGTAGTATTAATAGTTTTCTTTACACTGCATTATTGTGCTTCTGTGAATTTCAGAATTACTAATGTTAAGGAGCATTAAATTTTGCTTCAGGCTCAATGAAACTAAGGCCGACACCCATTTAATCCTGAAAGCAGCTACTGATGACCAAGTTTTAAGCCAAGCAAGAACATCTGAGCGGTTTAAGTGTTTCAAAGAAGGCTGGGAATCTACAGAATGTGGCAGACATTCAGGTCGACCATCATTATGCACAACTGCTGAATGTTTTACAAAGACATTTTGAGGTGACTGATGGAAGATGTGAGGCACAAATTGCCTCACAGTGGAACTATAGGGATTGGTTACTGCATCATGACAATGCACTTATACACACCTCATTTATTGTGGGGGAACTTCCTTTCAAAAACAACATGACCATCATTTCACACCTCCGTACTTGCCTGATCTGGCCCGCTCTGACTTCTATCTCTTCCCTAAAATGAAACTCTGATTGAAAGGGCAGCAATGTGACCCCATTGAAGAGATCCAAGTGGAATTATAGGAGGTGCTGAACACACTCTTTTTTTTTTTTTAATGATTTTTGTTCGGGGTGTTGACCCAAGTGGATCTTTTGCCCCTACTGGCAACATATTGTACGAACCTGCCTATAATTGGAATGGCAGTAGTGCAGAATATTGTGTGTGAGGAAAGGAAGATTAAGGACGTCACAAACACCCAGTCCCCAGGCCAGGGATACTAATCATTACAATTAAAAACCCCTGACCCGCCCGGGAATCGAATCCGGGGCTGCCGGGTGACAGGTGGATGTGTTGCCCCCTACATTGTGGGGCCGGACTGAACACATTCTAGCCAGAGAAGACTTCCATGAATACTTTCAAAAATGGGAAAGTCACTAGGAGTACTGTATTCAAACCAATGTTGACTGCTTTGAAGGTGATAGTGGAAATTAGGCATTAACATAAGTATTCATATTTTTATGAGTAAATTCTGGGTAAAACCTTGTGGTATAGAAATTAAGTTGTATCGAGTTAAGGACAAGTCTTTGTATCATAATGTATGTTACAGCAGAACTGCATGGTTTAGTGGCTGAAAGTGTTTTAAGATACGATGTCCATCGCCCCCCATGTTCTTGGTTTATAATAAGGAATGTGTTTTAATAGTCATATTGAAATGAATGTTAATGCTGCATGATCTGTGTCAATGTAATAGTGTTAGTGCACCAAACTCATAGCACATTTAAATAGGTACAGAGTGATCCAAATAAACTAAACAAACTCACTAAGGTGTAAAAATCCAACATCAAAATGAAAATATTTAACATTAGAAGTTTTACCCTTGGTGAAGTCAAGTGAGGTATTGGCTGTTGTCAAACCAGGATTGCTACAATTTCAAATAACATGACTAATAGACAGGGGACTCAATAGAGGAGGACAACTTATACAGGGTGTTTCAAAATATACATAACAAAATTTCAGGGTTAGATTCCTCAAATGTAGTGCAGACAAATAATTTATATAAACATGGGTCTGGAAATTCATCATTTCTGAGATGTCAGACTCTTTTGGAATACATGACACTCGTATTCCATCAAGGTTAGCCAACATGACAGTGTCTCTGCACATTTTAGACATCGTGTCCATAAGCACCCTAATGTGCATAATTCTTATCACTGGATAGATAGAGGTGGACTAATTGTTTGGCCTCCACACTCACCCAATCTAAACCAATTGGACTTCTTTATGTGGGAGTATTTAAAGTCGCCAGTGTCATTAAAAACAGCAAAATTTGCAAAAATATTTGAAAGGATGTTAGAAAAGATGATGAGAAAAAAGGTGGAAAGACAATTACAAGAAGAGCAATATGGCTTTTGAAATGGAAGATCACTGCATCTTCAGTATGAGGCAGTTAATAGAAAAACATTGGGAATATGGAAGAGATATGGTAATGTCATTCCTTGATTTAGAAAAGGCTTACAATAGTGTACCCAGAACAAAGGTATGGAAAGTAATGCAACAGAAATGGTAGAAATCGTTGCCATAAGACCTATCTGTAGTGGTTTGACGTAAAGCAACTTGTAAAAAATAAAATTTAAAAAATGATAGAATATGTGCAATCAATGTACCAGAATTGTTGCAGCAGTGTCCGGACACCTGTTGGAAGAATAGAGTGGTTTTGGAATGAGATTGGACTATGACTGGACTATTCATAATGGTTATGGATGAAATTTTGAAGGAGACAGAGGTAAAATATGGGGACAGAGAGCTGAAATAAATGCAGTTTGCAAGTGATATTGTGATGTGGGGAGCAAATACAGAGAAGTACAAGGACTTCTCGACATATTGAGCAAGATTATTGAATTTGTAGAATGAAAATCAGCATGAAGAAGAGTAAGACAAGACAAGACTAGAGGACTAGAAGAGGAAGGGAAGGGAAGGGAAAGAAATTATAAAAATAAGGAACAATACCTTAGCTTCAAGTACTTGGGAAGCAAACTGATGAAGGATGCAGGACTGGACATGGAGATCAGTAAGAGGATTCAAAAGGGGAAAGTATTCTACCAAAGTGTGAGAAACCTGGTGTGGAGGAAGGAATTACCAACAGAGTGTAAAGAGGTGTTACAAAAGATATACTACTGCCTAATACTGATATACGCAGTGGAGACCTGGCCACTGATGAATGGACAAGAGAATAAGATCCAGACCAGTAATATGAAATTTTTAAGACATACGATAGGAAAGACAAGAAAGGACAGAGTAGGAAATGAAGACATCAGGAAGGAGTACAGAGTGGAAAAGCTTTATGCCAGAATGGAGAGGGATAAAATTAGATGGTTTGGACATGGTAAGAGGATGAAAGAGGGAAGGATGTCAAAGCAGATTATGGAAACCCAGATAGGAGGGAGGGCAAGAGGGAGATCCAGACTTAGGTGGTTGAAAATGATCAAACATAGTATACTCAGAAGAAACCTGGATTGAAACACCATTAAGGAGGAAGAATGGTGGTCAGATAGAGGAAGATGGAATGGTACCATAAACATTCCAACCCAGCGGGAGCTGGATGAGGGAAATGGGTGATGATGATAAGCGTCATTAGTGGGTGACAGAACAGATACTGTAAACAACATTCAGTATCCAGTGTCTAATTGAGTGCACAAACGACTGTCACTTCATTGATTGTCAGTTTTGCATTGTTAAGGAATGTAGAACATTTTGGGAAAATCATAAAATAAATAGTCCATTATGTTGTTTCTGACATTCCCACCCTTGCCCTCACACAGAGTTTTGTCCTAGACTATATGTTGTTCTTCAATCCCTCTAAGGGCTACCTTTTGAATCACCCTGTATATTGTACATACCACCATTATGAATTTTGTGAATGCATCAAGCCTTCCAGATAGAGTGTCAGATCTTTTAACATTCTGTACATCTATTTTATGAAAGAATTAAGACTGTTCAAAGACAGTAAAAGTAATGATTGTTGGTTAAGAATGGCTGTTGGATGAACTTTCTTCACTGTTATACACAGTGCGGTCAAATTATCTTTCAGCCAGGAGCTGGCTGATGGGCTGGCATAGCACCTGGTTCTCAAGATTTCCATTCCATAATGATCCATTCATTTGTATGTATATTAAGTAAAACATGTAAACAATTATAACTCATTGCTTAATGAGAACTAACCTGCATTATAAAAGTTATTTGAAGTAGTGATCATCTTAACTCACGCATACCTGGCACCTAAAGTCAAATAATAATACTAGATTACAAATTCCACCTGTTCAATACATAAGAGTTTTTTATTTAAATTTAAGAAATAGTTCTTAACATATTAGATATAGGGACATGTTTCACCCATAATGAGGGCATCATCAGCCTAAAAATCTCATACCTGAAAGAAAGATGGATTAGGATCCTGATTGTTCTTATACCTAAATAAGAGGATACTGTTTTTGGTACAAATGTGTATAAAATGACTAGCAAGTAGAATATAGTAGTTATAAGTACTCTTATGACAAAGTGTTATAATCAATCCTTATTGTAGATCTTTACGAAAGTTTCGTTTTTTAAAATATGGTAACAAGTGGTTAGTTAAAAGTTCAAAAAGAATACGTAAATTGCTGCGATGAAATAAAATTTGGTAAATATGGTGCTTTATTCTGGAGATGGCGTAAGGAGCTTATAATAGCTTAATATTTAGGATAAAAATCACTCTTAGTGGTAGTAAGTTATTAAATTTTTTATATTTCAATGCAGCAATTTACATATTCTTTTTGAACTTTTAACTAATCACTTGTTACCATATTTTAAAAAACGAGACATTTGTAAAAATCTACAATAAGGATTGATTATAAGACTTTGTCATAAGAGTACTTATAACTACTATATTCTACTTGCTAGTCATTTTATGCACATTTGTACAAAAAACAGTATCCTCTTATTTAGATATAAGAACAATTAGGATCCTAATCCATCTTTCTTTCAGGTATGAGATTTTTAGGCTGATGATGCTCTCATTATGGGTGAAACATGTCCCTATATCTAATATGTTAAGAACTATTTCTTAAATTTAAATAAAAAACTCTTATGTATTGAACAGGTGGAATTTATAATCTAGTATTATTATTTGACTTTAAGTACATTTCAATACGGACCATAACATGAGATTTGTAACATGTAATACCTGGCACCTTCTGAATGGAATTTGCATTAACACACAGAAATTCTTGTTCACTAATTCTGTTAATTCCAGGTCTTATGTTGTCTTTCAGATCATCAACAGTGAGTGGTTTACTTTTATAGACTTGGTTTTTCAGCGTTCCTCATAAAGTATAGTTTTATTTAATTTTTTATATATATTTTAACAGTTTAGTTGCCACACAGGCTGATCCTATTGAAATGCCTACTTCTTGGAACAGACAACATAGGGATTTAATTGGAGAGCATTCAAATGTTGTTGCAATTCAGCCAATTTTTCTTCCATTGACATCGTTCATTTTTGCCTAAGAATTCTAACGTTTAGCGAATCAGTCTCTCTTAATCTAAGAACCAATTGCCTCCCTAGCTGTATCTCTGCTTATAACTTAAACACCAAAGAATTTCTATGGGACCGAGCGAGTGGTTGCGCAGTTTGCATCATAACTGTCAGCTTGCATTTGGGAGATAGTGGGTTTTAACCCCACTGTCGGCAGCCCTGAAGATGCATTTTCCGTAGATTTCCATTTTCATACCAGTCATATGTACCTTAATCAAGGCAAAAATTGCTTCCTTCCCATTCATAGCCCTTTCCTATCCTATCATTGCCATAAGACATATCTGTGCTGTTGCAATGTAAAGCAAAATTTTAAAAAACGAAAAATCTGCAGAAATTACAGAACTTTTGACATGATTTGGTTTTCACATATGTCAAGGGATATGAATTTCATGTTGTTGGTCCTATTGAACTGAGAATAACATATAAATTATAACACAGTAGAGATTTCCACCTATTCAATACTAAGATTACATCATAACTGCCAGCTTGCATTTGGGGGATAGTGGGTTTTAACCCCACTGTCGGCAGCCCTGAAGATGCATTTTCCGTAGATTTCCATTTTCATACCAGTCAAATATATCTTAGTATTGAATAGGTGGAAATCTCTATTGTGTTATAATTCATATGTTTCACATATGTGTCACACATAAAAATTCATTGTTCTAATGTGAACTTTCTGGCTGCCATCTCAATGGGACAATAATGAACACACACATGGTGCAGTTACACAGAAAAAACACACAGCAATCAAAAATAGAAAACTCTGACAGTAACGTCTGCACACTCCTGTGAAACAAACACTATAGCAGCATTCGGACTCTACTGATCATACAAAGCAGCCACCTGGGAGCCAGGAGCATGATGTGACCTTCAAATCATTGTGTTCGGCTCCCGGCCAAGCTCTGTGTCAGCCCCAGCCAAAAGATCATTTGACGTTACAGTAGAATTTGACTGTAAACATTTTGTTAAATGTCTACCATAGTATTGTACAGTGAAATGAAACATTTTTTTACCCATAAACAGTTTTTAACACTTATATATTACGGTAAGTCTGGTATTATTTTGTAAAATATATTGAAGTTAAATTGTTGGCACTTTCTAAATGTTTATAGTTGGGTGCAGAAATTTTAGAGAAAATGGTGACTTGGCATAACATCAGTGCTGATGGAAAATATTGTTTATATGACTATGTTACCTTTAGAGATTGTGTTTATGCTGTAGTTGTAGTGATGGTGCACAATTTGTACTAGCCTCACAAAGTTAAAAGAGGTTTTTCAGGGCCAGTGCAATATTATCAGTTGGCTACTACTAGTAGAATTTTAAATGTGATGTTAATATTTTATTTTATTTTATTGTAGAGAATTATGTGTGTCACAGTTACCAGATTTTTAGTATATAAATACAATACGGTATAATCACATTTTGTTAACATAATTTTTAGTAAGAATGTTGATAGATGTATGTAATGTATCCAGGTCCTAATGTGAGATTAGAAAAGTGTTCTACCACAATATTGATGTAAATATACAGTATGTTATAAAGTGTGGATGTTTAACGTATAAAATGTAACTCAATATTCATGTAAATGTACAGTATATCCCAAAATTATGTAAATATTCAGTGCACCCCAGTATTATTTTGATTATAACATATCTTACAACTGAGCCATAGTGGTGTAAGTCCAGTTTTGCTGTTCTCAGATATTTAAAGGTTTATGCTTTGTTTCACTGTAAATTCTAAAGAAAGAAAACTCATGTCCTCTTCCCAAGGTGGTGCAGCTCTTTTCAGGCACACCCCCAGTGGAAGTGAGCTGCATGTTACATTCTGACCAAATACCAGCCTTCCTAACAGTCTTAAATCTTTGGCATCAAACCCAGGCCTTCAGGGACAACAGCTAATAATGCTGTTATGCTATGGAGTTGGAGATGGTTAGTGTGCTGGCCTTTAGTCCAAGGGTTCCCAGATTTGATTCCCGGCTGGATCCAGGATTTTAACCTTAATTGGTTAGTTCTGATTGCTTGGGGGCTGGTATGTGTGCAATTTTCAGCATTAGAATTCATCACAGCTAGGGTTCCATCCACACAGATGTGCAGTTCGCCATTATTTACTGTAAATTTTGGGAAACAGTAACTTAAGTTTGTATTGGTTATCTATACAAATATAGCCACATTTTCAACTCCATTATAAGAGGAAAATTTGTGAAGGAGATTTGCTTAATACTATTGAAAACAGTAGAGAGTGGATATATAGAATTTAAAAAATTTGGAAATAATATTCTGATCTTTGTTTTCCCAAAATGAATGGGATAACACACTTTGGAAAGTATTTAAGTCTTTTTCCACTTTTTAATTAACAGACCATTTCTAGAATATGCTAACAACAAAACTTTCTTGAAATATTTGTCCTGAATGAGTAAATTCATAATTCCAATATAATTGGTCTATTATTGGAAATTATAAAATTTCCAGCTAATTCATTCTTGGTTGCCGGCGTTTTGCCCCAATGTGACAATTTTGGCTCATCAGTTGCTAACTAGCACACTTACCAAGATTCATGGCTAGTGCATGTAGTGGAGGCCTAGCAGGCATCAATGTTTGCAAAAGAGACCAAGTCTCCCATAGTGCAGTGGGACTGCCCGAGGCTCCAAGTAGCTCCACTTAGGGTCGCAAAGTTACAAGCAATCATCCGCATTTTCTGTGTCAATGTTATACACTGTTGTAAAAAACATAACAGTTCCACCTGATTGATACTGTTTATTTGCTTAAGGCAAATTAAAAACTGTAGAACATGTGTCGTCTACTTTGTAGACATCTTCAGCTACATATGTTTAGGTACACTGAACTAGGACACGGATTGTGAAACTGCTCCTTGAAAACATATCAGATAAGTAACTCAGGGAGATCAGAAGAACGGGTTGCAAGCCACCATCTAAATTACCAGCAGTCAAATACAGGACAGTCACAAGATTTCTCAATACAACAATGGCAACGTTAGAAGCTCCCTTTCAAATACATCAGCAAGAGTAGTACTCTAAAGAAGGACACCAAATAATCATACACCTAGTGAATTGTAGCTAGATTTGCTATGAAAATTTTATAAAGAAATATTTACATAACACATGAACAGTGGCAATGGCAAACAGTATAGCCTTAAGCTATTTTTATTAAGAAGATATTTTAGTGAAAATTAATGTACCATATTCCCTTTCCATCCATGTTTGCCCCCCACCCCCCACCCCGTTTTTTTTCCATGATACGGACGTTTTTGTATAATTAAGTGAAAAAATTGTTAACAATTTTTATGTTTTAATGTGTGTCTTAACATTAAGATAGTAAGAATGTGTCCTTACTATGCAATAAGCCTAAACATGCAAAGCTGAAAGTGTCTACAGAGTAGACAAAACATGTTCTACAGTTTTTAATTTGCCTTAGGCAAATAAACAGTATCGATCAGGTGGAACCACTGTGTTTTTACTTCCTTTAATAGGGTAGCAAAGTTGTGAGCTTGTTTTCAGAAGATGGTGCATTTGAATTTCACCTTTGGCAGCCCTGTTTTCACACCAGGCAAATGCTGGGGTTGTACCTTAATTAAGGCCATGGCTGCTACCTTCCCAATCCTAGCCCTTTCCCAATCTTACGTCACCAAAAACATTCAATGTGTTAGTGCGATAATAAACCACCACTTTCCTATGATCCAACCTAACATTACTTTTGCATTTTATACCTGAAATTTGGTAGGAAAATAATATAAACACAATGGGGAAAGAAAGAGCACTGGTGAAAGATGTAGAGAGGGGAAAACTGAAGTGAGACAGCAAGGAAAGAGACAGATGTCTTCCTCTCCACCTCAGTTATGTTGGTGGAGAAGTGTGTAAGTTGAACTGCACATGTGCAAGATTCAGTCCCAACCAGGCTTTTTAACAATTGAGGGGAGTGGCAGTGATTAGGGGGACTGACCCCCATTTTGTGGAGAAAACAGTACATTTTTATACCATTTTAACTTCTGGAACTAGGAATTATAGGAATTATTTTTAAAAAAAAAGCAATTTGTACAAGCCCTGTTGTCTTATCAGCTAATTTGTTCCTTTAATTATTTTCTTTAATTATTAACAAACCTAGGTCTTGTCTGTAAATTTTTTGTCCCTCCCCCCCCCCCCCCACTACATTTCTGATTCCCAATCACCACTACTGATTGAGGGAGTGTTAAAATACATATAATTTTATCATAGTAAATGATAAGTTGTTTCTATATGAATCAAACACTGTGCAAGTTCAAACCTTCTATTATGATTCTTTGCTGGAGCAAAATTGTTGACTGACTTTTTTAAGGCTCTACATTTCTAGTGTGAATACAAAAACACCAAATGGCAATTTCAATGGAAATATATTTTGTTAGTAAATAGCAGTGTCTGGCACCACATGGTTATGAATATTGTCAGTTGTATATAATACTGTTAATATATACACATATACAAGATGAAAAAATACTGTATATCTCAAAATATTTTTGGGAACTAAAACATTAATTTTTATGAAAGAATCAGAGTTTAGTAGTTATCTTGATATGGACTTTAATCAGAAGAATAAAGAATTTAATGTTTGCTGGATTTTACAACATGAATATTCTGTGTCATTTGGTTAGGAGGAATTTCAGATGCTCTAACTGTTGTAATTTCATCTTGATTTTAATACCTGTACAGAACACGTATAATGTTCTATGCTATGTTTCTTACTTACAGAATGAAATATGGTATGTTATGAGACCAGAATCTATATAAATATATATATATTTACAAATGAATAATTCTGACTTCATTACACTTAACATAAGTAAAGGCTAATTTGCCACATAACTTAGAGTAAGTTATTCAACCTTTCTTTGTATAAATTGATTTAATCCATTTTCCAGTAATGGAAATCATGAGAAAATTGTTGAAGTAGATTTAAACGAGCAAGCTCTCATTTCAAGGGCTTAGCATAAAGCTAATATAACTAAAAAAATGACAACATTTTTATGCCACTTGATAGCGGAATTTTTTTCTACTTTTTTAATTCAAATTTTTTCTTTGTAATCAATAAGATTATAGTGTATGACAGAACATAAAACACAAACAGTACATGGATTTGTGTAGTGTTATGAAATAATTTTGTTAAAAATGTTGAAAAGAATTAAAAGAAAAAATAAACTTGAGTAATAATTGTGAAGCAAAAATAAACTAATAAAGACAAAAATGTTTGTGAGTAATGGGTTTCAAACCCGAGTCCGTAAACTGCAATTTCTGTGTCTTAGCACCGAGCTGCTATAAGACAGCTACTTGATGCAACACAATTTTTAATAATCATGAATACCTCTAAAACGGTGGATTATTAACACTCTAATCTATACCACACCATTACATGTGTCTTTTCATCTCTCCAAAACACAAATAAAATCAGAGGTGCACAGAGCATTGTGCCTCCTTGTATGAAATAAGAATTATTCATGTATGTGGATTGAGATGCCACTTTAACTGGGTACATCTATCTGATAGCATGTTATTTCTTCTTTTGCCTTAATAACACTCTGCATTATCTAAGAAATGTACTGGAAAGATGTCTTACAATTCTTAAATGTTAGACATGTGTTGATCTATTGCAAATAACCCTTTCTAGCTCATCCCAGAGATACTCTGTAGGGCTGAGACTAGGGACTGGACAGGTTACTACAGATCGGAAAAATCACTGTCTTGTTCCAGAACTTTGGTCTCAGCTTTTAATTGTGGTCTGTAATTCCCCTAAAGTAACCATCTGACTGGAGAAAAATGATCAGCCCACGAACAGGTTGTAGTTCATGCAAGTGGATAAATAATAATAATAATTTCGTGTGACTATTTCTAGCCAAGTGCAGCCCTTGTAAGGCAGACCCTCCGATGGGGGTGGGCAGCATCTGCCATATCTAGGTAACTGCGTGTTATTGTGGTGGAGGATAGTGTTATGTGTGGTGTGTGAGTTGCAGGGATGTTAGGGACAGCACAAACACCCAGCCCCCGGGCCATTGGAATTAACCAATGAAGGTTAAAATCCCCAACCCGGCCGGGAATCGAACCCAGGACCCTCTGAACCGAAGGGCAGTACGCTGACCATTCAGCCAACGAGTCGGACAGTGGATAAATACAGTTTCCAAAGTTTTCAGTGGTTTAATTTCATGAATCATAGGTCCTTGTTTTGTAAATTATTCGGACACTTCATCAGTTTAAATGGATTATGAGGAACCACGCAACTACTTACTCATGAGAGCCTAATATAGACAACACCAAGTACCTAATTATTTTGGTTACCTCTAGTCATATTTCCAGATGAACTCCCATGAATAACATTTGAGTGGTGACAGTTACAGCATCATCTATCGGAGGTAGCACTGTTCAGTGGCAAAAAGTGGAATTATTATAGCATAGGTCTCATTAACCAATTAACTTCCACAAGTTTGCAGCATAGTTCATGCAATCAGATACCGGTAAATAAATTCTCAGATTACCATGTCTGGGACATTTACAAACCGTTTATTACCATCTATTGATTCACAATCTGTATCAGATAAAGTGAAATTTTAGTGATGGTGATGGTGGTGATTATTGTTTTAAAACGAAGGACAAATAAGCAACCATCCTATAGGCATCCATCCTCTATTAACATTAACCCTCGAAGTGGCGTCATTTATCCTGTAATGGCAGCAATATTTTACCAGTGTTGCAGACTCTTAGTATAAATTGTGTTAAAAATCGTTGACATGTTATACATACATAAACAGCACACCATTTTATCCTCAAAAGTACAAGGAATATGATGATGATGATGATGATGATGATGATGATGATGATGATGATGATACTAAAGCTGTTATTTATCATCCACAAAGTGTAAGACCAAAAATATGTTGAATTTGTTTATATTTTTTACTTTTGCAAAAGTTTTGCTATATATAATATGTTTATATTTAGGTAAATTTAAAAAAATGACATACAAAAGGAGCACCAGTTCATAGTGAATAGGTGTGTACCAGTATATAGTTTATAATTCTGTTCTTAGCTGGAAAAATTATACAACAATGTATACAACAGTTGTATGCTACCACTTGTACATTTCACTCAGAGTCACTTGGGTGGATCTTTCTTTTTTCTCCATGATTGTGAGGCCTCCAGAAGTGCACTAGTTTATAACACCCCTGGTGAATACCACCATTACATCCTCGACACCCGAATGTAGACTTCTCCTTCTTTTTCTTCTTCTTTACTTGCAAGCACACAATACATAGGCGATTGTTATTCTGTGGCAATTTTTCGAGAGCATGAGAGGGGCCTCCTGCATGACCTGTTGGCCTCACAACTGGGATTGGGAACTGTTCATTTAGCAATTCCCTAACTATAGTGATCATGAAGTCTCATCTTGCTAAAGGCTTATCAGTGTTCTTTATGCTCAGGATGTATATGTCAAATAATGTCATATCTAGAAGATATGAAAAAATTTGCTTCCAGTACCTTCTAGTGGGTCTGAAACAAGTGGCACGGAAAATGCACTTACCTTTATTATCTACACCTTCCATGAAGATATTGTACTTATGAATCAGTAGTTGTATAATCAGTTTTAACCCTTCATTTCCCTTTCGACTCCTTATAACATTGTCCTCAGCGTGACATCCCGTTGTGAGACAATAAACTGGTTTCCTTGTTTTCATCTCTTTATAAGCAACCAGTAGAACGTCACCTTGCCTAAGTAAACAATTTGCCTAGGTTCAAGTTTTGTACCTAAAACAATCTGAGACAGTCCCTTTGAAGATTTATTCACTGTTCCTGTGAGGAAATGATTCAGTATTGCTGAAATGAGTGCATATCAACACTTCAGATTGATATCAGAAGGAAAACTGGTGACTAAATATAGCTGGCTCAGCTGAGACATACGTGTGGTCGGCCGCTGAGTATGTAGCAGCTAGCACAAGACAGCGGAATTATGACACTACTTTGGCAACGATTTACACTAGATTAGTGTAAGATGCTATTAAACAAACTATTTCATGATTATGGCCAAACATTTCTCCTTCAATTGATTCATAATTAGCACTTTTCAATAAATAATAACTCGATTACCGATATAAAATAAAGAGCATGTCAAAACGCCTGATATCAGGTGTTGCCACTGGGAAAACACATAAAACACCTGATATCAGGCGCTTGCCACTTGGAGGGTTAAACAGAGAGAAAAATGGAGGGGGTCCGACACTTCGAAAAATGAAGTTATCGGCCAAAGAAAGACAAAAGCCATGAAGGGCGTGAAAATGAAAGACTCCCTAGGTCTCACAAACGTAATACCGTTGGGGTTGGAAAAGAACAAGAGTTGACCAAGGAAGGTCAGATAGGATAGAAGAAAGTGAGGAGCTCGACACAAGTAAGTGGAAGCAATGCCAGGACACAGCTAAGGGTCCTGTGGTTGCCAACCCATGTTCCCAAGTCAAGAGCCCCCAAGGTCCCTTTTGATATGGCAGGCCCACCCACAGGGGGAGGTGAAATTTTATAATGTTTCTTATTAGATCATCAGCCTGTAGGCTGGTTGTGTCCTCAATTAGCACCACCAAAGATTATCTGAATATAAGAAAATGGTCAAAGCTGATGCTGTTCTCAAAATGAGGCATACTAGGCAGTGGAGTGAGTTAGTTTGCCATTGCTTTCCTCACTATGTAGGCTATATTACCTAAACCATACTTCCTTGTCACAGAAAGCCATTACATAATTTTCATTGCCTGGTTTGTAATCAGTACGTATAATTTAGTAAAATCCATCTCATTTTTTATCCATGTTCCAAAAAAAATGATGAAATTTGTATACTCCTAATTAACAAGCTAATGTTCTCTTCTGCACAGAGAAACCAATAAATTCACATCCATATTCCATATTTCACTTTGTTATCAATACACCCTTCCAACTGCTTCAGAAGAGGTTCAGGAAAACTACCTACCTACCATTTTAGAGATGCTTTGCATAGCATATCTTGTACTGCACCTACTGTCATGACATGTTGAAAGTGTTTAGCCCATTCTCTCACCACTTTCCTTTTATGATCAGTATACCAAACTTTCCTTATGATAATTAACATGATTTGCAATGTAGCATTACAAGTAATGTTTATGCAAAACAGGGGTGTACCAAATAATGTGGCATTTCAATTTTAACTTACTATTTTGTAATAAACAATATACAAGATTTTTTAATCATCTTGAATACCATGTACACATGAACAAACATGATTTTAAAGCATGTGTAATATTTGAAGTCAATCAGTGTTAAGAAACATATATCTGATTTAATTTGTTGATGTGGTGTACATGTTACAAGCAGATCTGCAGGAAGTGTTTTTCAATAAAAATTAAACAAGTTCAGGCTTGTATAACTCCCAGTGGGTGTCATTTCTAACCTTATGTGCACAGTAACTTCCCAAAAATTCCTGCAGCATCCTACCACATTATCAGTGATACCAGTGACAGGTATATTGAATTACTTTTAACAAAATTTTATACATAAAGAAGCTCTCCGTCCAAGTTAGATAATTCTCAGATTTAGTACTGTACAAAAAAATATATTCAAGTGCCATTGTCAAGTTTACAGAGAACTGTAATTGATGGTTAATCTGTACTTAATGTAAGTATGTTTGTATGTATGTATGTAGTAAGCTTTAAGTGAATGAATAGATAAAGTTGTAATTGTTTATCTTTTTCCATGTTAACTTTTGCATATCCTATTCCCTCTCTTGAGCAATCCATCCAAATTTGAAGTCAGAATAGCACATTATTGTTGTAATAAAGGAATTTGGCTTGGACAGTAAAACAAGAGTTATCATCGAACAGACTCTCACAAAACCATGTCAAAAGTGAAGTTCAGAGGAGAGACTTCAGATGCCTTTGAAATACGGACAGGAGTTAGGCAGGGAGATGGTCTCTCACCTCTGTTGTTAAACTGTGTTCTTGACAAAGTGATCAGTGAATGGCGCAGAGAAATGAGTTAGGAAGGAGTCAAAAGCGGTGTCAGACTAGGCCACACCGGGCGAGTTAACCGTGCGCGTAGAGGCGCGCGGCTGTGTGCTTGCATCCGGGAGATAGTAGGTTCGAATCCCACTGAAGATGGTTTTCCGTGGTTTCCCATTTTCACACCAGGCAAATGCTGGGGCTGTACCTTAATTAAGGCCACGGCCGCTTCCTTCCAACTCCTAGGCCTTTCCTATCCCATCGTCGCCGTAAGACCTATCTGTGTCGGTGCGACGTAAAGCCCCTAGCTAGCTTAGACTAGGCCACAAGAACAAGAACCTTTCAACTGATTGTCTAGCATTTGCAGACAATCTTGCGGTTTTTGCTGATTCCTTCAAACACAAGCTGCAAAGTCGGGCCTCCAAATGTCCTTTGGGAAAATGAAATTCATTACAAACATCAAACTGGCGTTGAGTGAGCTAGAAGGAACTCGCGGAAAAGTCAAGCGGGTTGAAAAATATAGGTATCTTGGTGAATGGATTGAACCTTATGTGTCCAAAAAAGAAGCCTTTGCATCACGCATGAATAAAATTAAAATGGCTTACCATCTGACTAAAAATGTCTATAACAAAAGATCTATAACTCTGAATACAAAAATCAAACACTATTGCACTGTCATCCGGCCAGAGGCTCTATATGCAGCGGAATGTCTCACCATGAACAAAAAGGCATGATGGAGAAATTGGAGACTAAGGAAAGGAAGATTTTGAAGAAAATCTTAGGTCCAGTCAAAGGCAATGGTGAGCTTAGGAGACGGCACAACCAGTAGTTGTACTCGCATGTGGAGAAAATAACCGAAATTGGAGGCTAAGGAAAGGAAGATTTAGAGGAAAATCTTAGGTACAGTCAAAGACAATGGCAAGTTTAGGAGACGGCACAACCAGGAGTTGTACTCGTATGTGGAGAAAATAACCGATGTAATGCAAAAAAGGAGGATTAGCTTTTATGGACACATGGCCCAAATGAAGTCAACACGGTTAACCAACCGCATTTTCACTTTCCTCCAAGAAAAAAAGGCAAAGGGGGCATGGTTCAGTAAGGTACAGGAAGATCTGCAGGAGATTGGGATCTCATTTCAAGATATCCAGGAGTGTGATCCACTTAAGAAAAAACTCCAAGAACATCAGAGTTTCCAAACAAAGACGAACCTGAAAACTGGAAAGGCATGGACGAAAGAGCGAAAGGAGCAACACCGGCTATGAATGAAGGAGTGCTGGATCAACATTAAAGCTCAAAGGAAACAGTTGAAATGATGTGGTCCTTAGTTGGCTGAAACAAAACAACAAGAAGAATTATATGGTCTTATCTACCATGTGCAGACATTTTAATTTGACACCATCTGGCGCTTGCTCAATAATTTTGATGTTCTGTTTTACTTTAGGCCTAATAATAATAATAATAATAATAATAATAATAATAATAATAATAATAATAATAATAATAATAATAATAATCGTATGGTCTCAGGTACCGTGTGCAGACATTTCAATTTGACGCCATCTGGCTGTCTGCTCATCAATTTCGACGTTCCGTTTTACTCTAGACCCACTAGATGGCAGACCGAGTAAACCGAAACTCTCTTGGGCATCTATGGTTGAGATTTAATTAATTAATTTATTTAATTAATTTTGTCGAATGGACTTTTCCTCACCCTTTAACTTCAGCTACTTCTGCTGGGTTGGAACCCGTGATATTGGGATCCGGAGGCCAACACTCTACCACTGACCCACTGACTCTCCCACTGGTACGCAGTATGCTGCAGCAGCATGTACCAGTGCCAGAACAGCTGTCTGTAAAGTTTCTGCTTGTGCTCCCCAAGTTGCCCTGCTTGTTTTCAGATGATGTTAGGAGGTAGTAGTAGTGGTGGTGGTGGCGGCAGTTATTGATTTAAGAGGAAGTACACCTGGTCAACCATCCTGTATTAACACTAATCAGAGGAAACAAATGAAAGGGGCCTGGCACTTCAAAAAATGAAGATATCCACCAGAGAAAGACTCTGTGAAAATGAAAGACCCCCTAGGGCTCGCAACCTAATAACATCGGGGTTAGAAAAGAACTAGAGTTGATCAAAGGAGGTCGGACAGGACAGATGAAAGTGAGGAGTCTAGCACAAGGATGTGGAAGCAATTCCAGGACCCCATAGTTGCCAACCCACGCTCGCAAGTTAAAAGCCCCTGAGGGCTCGGATAATGTTATTCCTGGTTTGCATCTTTTCTCCAGCTATCTTGATATGTGTCTTGTAAGTTAAGGAATGATCAAGGATTACTCCCAGGTACTCCCAGATCCAGAATCAGATATCCTAGAAAGTATTGTAAACAACTAGGCAAGTGGATATGATGTAATCCCAGCAGTATTGTCAAAAGTCCTAGGAGAGGATACTGTGAAAGTATTGCATTCAATATGTCTGCAGATATGGAAAACCCGTCAGTGACCAAATTGGAAAAACTCAGTGGTCATACCAATTCTAAAGAAGGGCAATGCTAAAGATTGTTTGAACAACCGAACAGTCACACTTAACTCACACGCTAGCAAAATTATGCTCAAGATCCTGCAAAATAAGCTTCGGCAGTATACTGTATGGACTGAAAACTACCTGAAAAGCAAGCCAGTTTCTGTAAGGGCAGAGGAACCAGAAATCAAATTGCTAACATTCACTGGAATTTGGAGAAGGTAGGAGAATTCCAGAGTGTCCTATATCTATGCTTTATTGACTATGCTGAAGCCTCTGACTGTGCTGAATATAATAAACTGTGGCAAGTACTCAAGGATATTGAAATACCAGATCATCTTATCTGCCTTCTGAGGTATCTCTACTCTGACCATGAAGCTGCGGTGGGAACACTATATTCTATGGAACAACTAAAAGGGTCAATTGAGAAAGATGTACACAAAGGCTGCATATTTGTCATTCTATTTATTCAGCTTATATGCAGAGTATATTATGAGCAATATCAAATTATATGAAACAGAAATTGGAATTAAAATTGGTTGAAAAAGTATAAATAAACTTAGATATGAGGGATGCCTGTTCAAAATGTGCTATTTCCACTTCAAATTTTTAAAAAATATTTTGTCCACTCCATTGCAGTAGTTGATTACTATCGAATGCCATGAGCAAAAGTACAGGGTCTCATATAAACTAAGACCAAACCCACGGTATTTGTAATCTGCGCTACAGCAGCTGCCTCAGCCGAACTTACGTCACGCACGGCCTCCCTGCTTTAACCCTCGAAGTGGCGGTCATTTATCCTGTAATGGCAGCGATATTTTACCGGTGTCGCAGACTCTTAGTATAAATTGTGTTAAAAATCGTTGACATGTTATACATACATAAACAGCACACCCTTTTATCCTCAAAAGTACAAGGAATAAGATGATGATGATACTAAAGCTGTTATTTATCATCCACAAAGTGTAAGACCAAAAATATGTTGAATTTGTTTATATTATTTATTTTTGCAAATGTTTTGCTATATATAATATGTTTATATTTAGGTAAATTTAAAAAAATGACATATACAAAAAAAAAGCACCAGTTCATAGTAAATAGGTGCATACCAGTATATAGTTTATAATACTGTTCTTAGCTGGAAAAATTATACAACAATGTATACGACAATTGTATGCTACCACTTGTATATTTCATTCAGAGTCACTTGGGTGGGTCTTTCTTTTTACTCCACGATTGTGAGGCTTCCAGAAGTGTGCTAGTTTATGATAACACCCCTGGTGAATACCACCATTACATCCTCGACACCCGAATGTAGACTTCTTCTCCTTCTTCTTCTTTACTTTCAAGCACACAACACATAGGCGATTGTTATTCTGTGGCAATTTTTCAAGAGCATGAGAAGGGCCTCCTGCATGACCTGTTGGCCTCACAACTGGAATTGGGAACTGTTCATTTAGCAACTCCCTAACTATAGTGATCATGAAGTCTCATCTTGCTAAAGGCTTATCAGTGTTCTTTATGTACAGGACGTATATGTCAAATAATGTCATATCTAGAAGATTTGAAAAAAACTGCTTCCAGTACCTTCTAGTGGGTCTGGAACAAGTGGCATGGAAAATGCACTTACCTTTATTACCTACACCTCCCATGAAGTTATTGTACTTATGAATCAGTAGTGATTTCAACCCTTCATTTCCCTCAGTGTAACATCCCGTTGTGAGACAATAAACTGTTTCCTTGTTTTCGTCTCTTTATAAGCAACCAGTAGAACGTCACCTTGCCTAAAGTAAACGATTTTCCTAGGTTCAAGTTTTGTACCTAAAACAATCTGAGACAGTCCCTTTGAAGATTTATTCACTGTTCCTGTGAGGAAATGATTCAGTATTGCTGAGATGAGTGCATATCAACACTTCAGACTGACATCAGAAGGAAAACTGGCGACTAAAAATAGCTGGCTCAGCTGAGACATTCGTGTGGCCGGCCGCTGAGTATGTAGCAGCTAGCACAAGACAGCGGAATTATGACACTACTTTGGCAATTGTTTACACTAGATTAGTGTAAGATGTTATTATACAAACTATTTCATGATTATGGCCGAACATTTCTTACTTCAATTGATTCGTAATTAGCACATATCAATGAATAATAATAAGATTATCGAAATAAAATAAAGAGCATGTCAAAACGCCTGATATCAAGCGTTGCCACTGGGCAAATGCATAAAACGCCTGATATCAGGCGGTTGCCACTTGGAGGGTTAAGCGTGTATACAGTCTTATATGAAATCTTACCTTATAAAAGATGCTGGAAGTGTCGTCCTTCCTGGGTTATACAGGCATTGTATCTGGTAATCACATTCTGGCTGATGTGAGTGAGTTCTGCCACTGTAATGTTTCTGATTTCATTCAATATTTTCTTTCAGTTCTTCCAATGTGTGAGGATTTGTTCGATACACCTTTTCTTTCAGTTTACCCTACAAGTAAAAAACATGCACTGTTAGATCTGGAGAACGAGGGGGGCGAAGTAGAGCAGCACTGATCACTCTGTCTGCAAACACTTCCGAGATTGTAAGAAGGGAATCTTCTACTGTATGAGCGGGTGCTGAATCTTGTTGAAACCACCCACGCAAATTTTCTTCTTCCATTAACTGATGGAAGAACAGCTTCTAAATGTCATCTTGGTACCTCTCTGCATATACTGTCATCTCGAAATAAAATAGGCCCACTTATTCGTCTTGCACTAACAGCACACCAAACACAAATCTTCCTATCATAATGAAGGACTTCATAAACACCATTAGGATTTTCTGAACACCAATAGCAAGAGTTATGACTGTTCACATGACCATTAAGATGAAACCAGACCTCTTCTGAAAAGAACACAAGCTGTGAGTTGAATAAACGATCATTCACTGATGCAAGATACCACTCACAATATCTCACTCTTGTGGCTGGATCAGCAGGTTTTAAACAATGGACCTATGTAAACCTGTACAGTTTGATGTGGCACTTCACCAGGAAATTGCTGAACAAATGCATTGCGTATCTGTCGAGCCAACTTGTACTTAAAATAACTTTTACATACGGAAATATGGTGTTGCAATGATAACTGTCTCACCATGTTAACAGATGAGATTCAGAGTGGCAACTCATACTTGCCAGGTCGAACACATGCAGGCTGCTTTCAAGGTCATGAACTACACACGCGCCTTCCATACTGTAGCTGCCATAGCGCAGAGTACAAAGACCGTGTGTTCGGTCTGGGTTTACTGTATATGAGAGACCCTGTAGTATCATACCCGATCATGGGTACATTCCATGTGCCTTTTATTACGTTTCTTTGCGTTTTCCACTACTGCCTTAGGGTGAAAAATAGCGCGTTTTGAAAGATACTCCTCATATGTGGATGACACCATCCTGGTGACAGAAAGTGAAGAAAAGCTAAAGGATCTCCTACTGAAGGCGAAATAAGAAACTATAAGAGTTGGACGAATGTTGAATGTCAAGAAAACGAAAATCATGGCAATCAACCTGTTACTTCCTGTCATAAGAAGGACAAGGAAACAATGGAGATAAGTCCTAGTTTCATCTACTTAGGCTCCAAGATGTGGTGGTGGTGGTGGTGGTGGTGAGTATTCTTTTAAGAGGAAGTACAAACCTGCAACCGTCCTCTACAATGGAAGGAGTCCGACACTTCAAAAATTGAAGATGTTAGGCAAAGAAAGACTTGAAAATGATTTTCTAGGCCTCGACACCTAATACTGCTGGAGTCTGAAAAGAACAAGAGTTGGCCAAGGGAGGTCAGATAGGATAGACGAAAGTGAGGAGCCTGGCATAAGTAAGTGGAAGCAGTGCCAGGACTCGCCGCATGGTCACCAACCCATGCTCCCTAGTTAAGAGCTCCTAGTCCCCCTTATAGTCGCCTCTTAAGACAGGCAAAGGCTACCACCCACCCACAGCGGGATTAGGCTCCAGGATCACTGCTGACAGTGACTGCAGCCATGAAATTAAAAGATGCTTGCTCCTTGGCAGAAGGGTAATGGCCAATCTCAACAGTGTTTTCAAGAGTAGAGGCATAACTTTAAGAACAAAGATCCGTATAGTAAAGGCTATGGTCTTCCCAGTAGAGGTTTTTGTAAATGAGATTTGGAAAATAAGAGATGTAACTAAGTTCCTCTGTTACACGGAGAAGCATAGAAGCATGTATATGTTCTTTCCTGACCTAGTATACATATATGACCTACAGTGATTGCCATGGTTACTATGGTGTCGGGAAACTGTCCACACTAATTCTAGATATACCCTCAGCCCAGAAACATATCCACATTAAAAGTTTGAACGTTGGAGCATGGATGTTCTTGAACAATGGTGTTGGAGAAAACTCCTTAGAGTTCCATGGACTGCAAACAGATCTAGTAAGCCCAGGCTGCTTGTTGAAAGGACAAATACTGAAGTAAAAACTGAAGTACTTCAGATCTCATATGAAACGCCTTGGGAAATAGTGCAGGACAGAAGGAAATGGCACACTCTGGTCTATGGGGTTCCAGAGAGTTGGAATCAACTAAACCTGCGTGCACACACACAAACACACACACTTGGAGTGGGGATTGTTATTAATTCTTTCACCACAAAAAACAGGTACCACACTTGAGAAGACAAATTGAATCACTAACTTATATTGTACAAATATCATTGTTTTGTACTGAAAAAGATTGTTTTAAATATAGATGGTATATCACTACAGTATCATTACAAACTTCTTCCATCTGGTGACCATGATTGTTAAGGCGTGAAGTCTGTATATCGTCTGATGCTGTAGTTGACCGGTTCGAGTCCTGTTGGTCGAAAAAATGATCATGATCAGAATGTTGGCTGGCAGGGTAGGACAGGGGATGGTATACAATCACTAGATTGCGTGCCAGAAGCCTGGATTAAATTACAATCCTCTCTGCAATGCTCATGCGGATTGAGACCATATGACACTGTTGGTGGTGATTCGTATGTCAGATGGAGACGTAAAGCCTTGAGCAGACCCCTTGGTGCTATTCGACAGGAGTAGGCTATATGCAGCGGGTTTCATCTTCCCCCATCCTACTATCATATATCACGTCATTCATTTCATCTCATTAAATCCTCTGATGAGGTTGACGTCTGGAGGTGCATCCTGTCATAAAAACTCGCTATGAAGATTCATCTCGCTTTATACCAGACGGGATAAGGGCTGGACATAAGTTACTGGCATATTATTATAAACTTCATTATGGTAAAAATTATTCCTTCAATTACAAATCATACAGACCAATACAGATGAACAACTGACCGCTAATCATGGCATACAGATGACGGCGAAGATGATGAAATGGGAAAGTATCACTAAAAGTTTCGCATCTTCCAAAATCTGGTCAAAGGATTGAAGTTACGGTACCGGAGACTGGACGATGATCTTTGACGGTAGTAACCTGATCTCTGTGTAATATTTCAAAGATGATTAATGGACCAGAAATATACGAGCGTTTCATTTGTTTAACCTTGTAGCTAGTTAATGATGATAATGTCCTTGTTAGACGTTACTGATCCAAAAATAACGATCTCTATCTAATAATTCGACCTTTCCATTTAACTCGCGCTCCCTCCATTTGCGAGACTGACATTATGCACGCTGAAGTCACTCATTAAATGAAGTGAATTAACATTTCGCCTGCTGTTTGCAAGGTTGCACTATTGAACGCTCTTGACGCGTTGCCTACGTAATAATATTGTAGCGTAGGCAACGTCTTGATGACGGACAGTACGTCGTAGAGTCGAAGGTTAGGTACGTCTCATAAACTCACGGGCTATAATTAGTAAGAAATAGTATCAAAACTCACGACTACAAACTGGTAGCTAAAATAAACGTTCTAATGAGTCTCAAAATTCACGAATCCGGACAGCAAGAGGTATGAGGTGCGCGGTGACTCACGCTTCCCTTCAACCCATGTTTTTCCACCGACTTATGGCAGACATCCCGGTAGCAGATTGCCTGTTAGTGGTTTATCTAGTCTTTTCTTAAATAATTTAAGAGCCCCTGGGGCCCCTTTTTAGTAGCTCCTTACAACAAGCAGGGGATACTGTGAATGTTATTCTGCCGCAGAGGAAAATAATGGTTAGTGAATGAAAGAGACCGAGATTATTTTAAAAATATTTTGCTGTTGTCTTATAGCTAATATAAAACATTTTTTCTCTTTCACATACATTTATAATAATGACGTGTGGCTTCCGGAGAGGTCTGATGAAGGTCTTCAGAGTTGACGCCGTATAGGCGACCTGCACGTCTGTGAGGATAAGGCCCTCCCTAAGATGAAGTCTAATACTGAAGACGGCACGAACACCCAGTCGCCAATGAAAGTTAAAATCTTCCACCCGAGCGGAAACTAAACCCGGGACCCCCTGGACCCCTTGGACAAAAGGCCAGTATGTATGCAGCTGCACGACATAAAATTAAAGCAGGTATATTGCCCGCTGCTAGTTAAAAGAAACTGTCAGTTGGTAGTACTGGAGCTTAGTTCCATTATGCGGCCAGAAGGCGGCATTTACTTGAATAAGGAATTGTATTTAGAGATGTTAGAGATCAAGACAGTTAATTCACTAATTTAGTTTCAACACTTGGAGATTCATTTGGAAAAAGGCGTATTTCTATTTTTCGTAAGCGTTCATCTATTCGCTTACTTCAATCTACCCGTCATACTTAAACCGAAAAAATGTTCATGACGCATCCGATTATTCTGCGCGATATAACTGAATGATATTTGAAACTCATTCGATTATGTAAATAATCGGATGGAAGTTAATTGATTATTAAAAGTATTCGATTATCCCATCACTAATAGTATGGACATTTATCCATTCAAAGAAGAACTGGCCCTGCTCGTGAGTTTTGAGACTAGCCCAGGTAGAGAAACTTACTCTTTTTTTTTTTTTTTTTTTTTTTTTTTTTTTTTTTTTTTTGCTTTACGTCGCACCGACACAGATAGGTCTTATGGCGACGATGGCACAGGAAAGGTCTAGGAGTGGGAAGGAAGCGGCCGTGGCCTTAATTAAGGTACAGCCCCAGCATTTGCCTCGTGTGTAAATGGGAAACCACGGAAAACCATCTTCAGAGCTGCCGACAGTGGGGTTCGAACCTACTATCTCCCGAATACTGGATACTGGCCGCACTTAAGCGACTGCAGCTATCGAGCTATCGAGTCGAATACACTAATACATCCAGAGCCGAACTTCGGCATGGGCCTTATGGGCACGGAACTAAGGTGAAAAATTTATGAGGTGGCAAAAAATGGAAAGGTCTAATAGTTCGAAAACGAATTTTTAGAATGCGCACACTTTCGTAGTATTCAAAAGCGAAGGCTCCCGACATGTATAACGGAGTTTTCGTTCCGCTTATGTGAAAGCTGTCGGCAATAATATTATAAATAGCACCACATTGTTGCGTACGTGACTTCGGGCTGCAACTTGTCAAGCGGGCGGTGAATGAACGCCACCTAAAGGCAACCGCGGTGGAACTTCTTATTTTCTCATAGGATCCAAACTATAACACAAACAACTTCTTCTTATGCAATGATGAAAATAAAAATGATGGTACCGGCACAGAAAACTTTGATGAGTGAACACCCACTTTTAGTTGCGTTTCCATTGGTCTGCTGTTGTAACTCTAAGTGAAAATCGTGAAGGTGATCTAGTACCAAGAGAAGGTATTTTTAAACCAAACGATTGCCCTTATTTTTGGCTTATGAATAATGTTACTGGAGACCGCTATGTTAAAAGTGGAGTGAAACAGAATCAAGGGAATTTCTGTAATTCTATGGGGATGTATCCAGACAATTAGCGATTTCTGACAAAAGTGCTTTTCGTAAGAAAACTTTTAAATTGATATACTATGAAACGTAAATATCCGGTTTATTCCCGCAGCCAAGTTTTGTACTCCTTGTAGTAAACTTTATGGAAGGACATCCCTATTTCCAACAACTGGCTTCAATGATTGGAAGCACGGAAATCAGCTGTTAACGGAACATGAGAATTCCCACGCTCAACGTGATTACGTGTTAATGTTTAAAGGACGGGGTAGTGAATTGTGCAGAGTTGACAGCCATCTGCTCTTTCAGTTGGATTATTGTTTTTATTATTATTATTATTATTATTATTATTATTATTATTATTATTATTATTATTATTATTTGATGTTATTAATGTGTGATATTTTACCTTGAAGGAATTCTACCGTATTAGTTCATTCATTATATAAAAATAATAGTAATTGCAATTTTGTCCAACCATGTTAAAGGAAGGGGGGCGGAGCAAACTTATTTGAGACCGGAGGCGTTGTAGTAGTTAAATTTGGCCCTGAATACATCGTTTATCACTGATTCGTTGCAATTCTCTTTTATGTATGTTTAATACCACCTTTTGTGTGATATCCAAAATGCTCCAGTAGCAAACAATATCGTCCGCAAACATAAGAATTTACGTACTATCGATATCACGATATTGTAATCGTTCGCCATACTCTCGCAACATATTGAGAAACTAAGACCGAGGAACAATATTGTTACCGTGATCATAGCCACAGTACCAATGTTTAAAATGTCCTTGTTTAATTTTTGTCTCTCTTACTTTATACTTCTGACACGATAAATAAATAAATAAATAAATAAATAAATAAATAAATAAATAGATAAATAAATAAATAAATACGTCTAATCTGAACTACAGGGACGTGACTTTCTCATTTCAGCTATCCCACATGCATTGGCCGGTATTCGAACCTCAGCTGCCTTCGTAAGAAACTAATGGCGATATCACTGAGCTATCACGCTCCATCGAGGAACTGTACAGAGAGAATTAAAAAACTATAGGCGCTCCAACAAGGAGTTCCAGAAAGATCGGCTTAATAACATCCGGAAAAATACCTAATTATTACTATTTTTGAAAAAGCAAGGGCCGAGGCAGACAGGGGAAAGAAAGAGAGCGAAACAAATAGTTGTTGAATCCAAGAAGGAGTCGTGGGAAGATTTTGGTAATAACCTGGAAAGGCTAGGTCAAGCAGCAGGGAAACCTTTCTGGACAGTAATAAAGAATCATAGGAAGGGAGGGAAAAAGGAAATGAACAGTGTTTTGAGTAACTCAGGTGAATTCATAATAGATTCCAGGGAATTACTGGAGAGGTGGAGGGAATATTTTGAACATCTTCTCAACGTAAAAGGAAATCTTCCTGGTAGTGCTGCGAACAGCCAAGCTCACAGGGAGGAGGAAAATGATGTTGGTGAAATAATGCTTGAGGAACTGGAAAGGATGGTAAATTAACTCCAATGTTATAAAGCAGCAGGAATAGATTTAATTAGACCTTAAATGAAGTATAGTGGAAAGGCAGCGATGAAATGGCTTCATAGAGTAGTAAGATTAGCATGGAGTGTTGGTAAGGTACCTTCAGATTGGACAAAAGCAGTAATTGCTCCTATCTATAAGCAAGGGAACAGGAAGGATTGCAACAACTATCGAGGTATCTCATTGATTAGTGTACCAGGCAAAGTATTCACTGGCTTCTTGGAAGGGAGAGTGCGATCAGTCGTTGAGAGGAAGTTGGATGAAAACCAGTGTGGTTTTAGACCACAGAGTGACTGTCAGGATCAAATTTTCAGTATGCGCCAGGTAATTGAAAAATGCTACAAGAGGAATAGGCAGTTGTGTTTATGTTTCGTAGATCTAGAGAAAGCATATGACAGGGTACCGAGGGAAAAGATGTTCGCCATACTGGGAGACTATGGAATCAAAGGTAGATTATTAAAATCAATCAAAGGCATTTATGTTGACAATTGGGCTTCAGTGAGAATTGATGGTAGGGTGAGTTGTTGGTTCAGGGTACTTACAGGGGTTGTTAGACAAGGCTGTAATCTTTCACCTTTGCTGTCCTTAGTTTACATGGATCATCTGCTGAAAGGTATAAAATGGCAGGGAGGGATTCAGTTAGGTGGAAATATAGTACGCAGTCTGGCCTATGCTGACGACTTGGTGTTAATGGCAGATTCTGCCGAAAGACTGCAGTCTAATATCTTGGAACTTGAAAATAGGTGCAATGAGTATGGTATGAAAATTAGCCTTTCGAAGACTAAATTGATGTCAGTAGGTAAGAAATTCAACAGAATTGAATATCAGATTGGTGATACTAGAACGGGTTGATAATTTCAAGTATTTAGGATGTGTGTTCTCCCAGGATGGTAATATACGAAGTGAGATTGAATGAAGGTGTAGTAAAGCTAATGCAGTGAGCTCGCAGTTGCGATAAACAGTATTCTGTAAGTCAGCTCCAAGACGAAACCATCTTTACATCGATCTGTTTGCAGACCAACTTTGCTTTACGGGAGCGAAAGTTGGGTGGACTCAGGATATCTTGTTCATAAGTTAGAAGTAACAGACATGAAAGTAACGAGAATGATTGCTGGTACAAACAGGTGGGACAATGGCAGGAAGGTACACAGAATGAGGAGATAAAGGCTAATTTAGGAATAAACTCTATGGATGAAGCTGTACGCATAAACCGGCTTCGGTGGTAGGGTGCTGTGAGGCGAATGGAGGATGATAGGTTACCTAGGAGGGTAAGAGAAGTAGAGGTAGACCAAGACGACGATGGTTAGACTCAGTTTCTAATGATTTAAAGATAAGAGGTGTAGAACTACATGAGGCCACAACACTAGTTGCAAATCGAGGATTGTGGCGACGTTTAGTACATTCACAGAGGCTTGCAGACTGAACGCTGAAAGGCATAACAGTCCATAATGATAATTTATGTATGTATGTATGTATGTAATAGTTTTAGGCCTATATTAATTAAAGAGAATATAATTTCAAACCAGTTCAGGTAGGAGGCGGTTTTGCACATGACTTGCCATTGTGATCATAGCCACACAACCACGGGTACCGGTAAGTGACTTTTTCCATTGCCATATTGGGTTTCTTGATTGTATTAAAATTTGATTTCCTAATATATTGTATGTGACACAATCGAATACAATATCGTGGTATAGTCCGCGCACTTTTTATCGATATTACTTTGTACGGGACTGAGGAGTAAGGAGGGAGCTGTCGCGGTTCCAGTAGTACTGCCAATTGAATGGGAATGAAATCTGAATTGAATCGATAATATGATCGATCGATATGAATTTTCTAAACATTTATTATCTTACGCCAACAACTGTCACACATACATTATTTAACATTATATAACATTTCTCGATGCGAATCTTGTTCCTAGCATGAATTCTATAGTTTGGCATTGCTGTGTAAACAACAGCAGTACTAGTACGTAAAGTGTACACCAGATGGCGCATAAGCGATTCATAGTTTGTGTTTCAAAGATTGCCGATACGAATCTCTTAGATAACCGAGGTCGAACGGTTCAGCACTACAGTAGGGCCCACGAGAGTTGAAGTCTGACGTTTAGCGCCACCGGCGAGAAAAAGTTGACTAACGCTGCTCGAAAATGGCCTGTTGCTATGGCAACGATAACAGAGTTGCAACATTTTAGGACGCTATCATCACGTGGATTGGTTTGCTCTCAGTCACTTTTGTCGTTCATATTCTGACTGATTTCTTTTCTCGATGAAGTATCGTCTTCCTATTGTGTTTATTATACCGTAGTTTATTCCTGAATTGTACAGGTACCGTTAACAATCCGAGTTACATAATAAAAAACTATCAATGTGGGTAGTGTTATTCTATTCTGTGATTAACATGTGCATTTGTTGAGGTTATTGTCAGAAACTGATGATTTTGTTAGTGATTATGAAATCTTTTATATATATCGATAATGTCGTGTTCTGTCTTAAATGCTGGAATTATTAACACGAGCTTAGGAACCGGTCAAGGGTAAATGAATTGCATTAGGCCTAGGCCTACATGTTTTATTAAACACTCAGCCTGTCTGAAAGGGTGGTAGGCCGCAAATGGAGGTAACTATGACAACGCAGCGTACTTCGTAGTTACAGCTTTCGCCGCTCACCTGTCAGACTTCAACTCTCGTGGGCCCTGTGTGCATGTATCACTAAAAGGTGCGCGTACGGTATTGAGAGTACAGGCGAACCTCGATATCTCAAACTTCCATTACTCGAATTAACTTTAATTTCCCGGCCGTTTGTCCTATTCTCCACGTGTAGGATAACTCGAAATTCGGTTACACGAATTTCTCTATTTCTCGAAGCAAACGTTTCGTCCCTTCAAGCAAAAAATACTCTGTAACTCGAATTTTGTACAACATTGACTATGCAATGCAGCATTTGTAGTTTGTGAGGAACAGTTAACAAGTAAAGAAAGGGTTACAGTGATGCTGGGAGCTAATATGACGGGAACCGGAAAACAAACTTCTAATGATCGGAAAATCGGCGAAGCCTCGCTGTTTTTCGGGTGTGAATTCATTACCGGTCACGTACGGAAGCAACCCCGGACGTCGTGGATGACAAGCTCCATTTAAGAATCTTGGTTGAATAGTTTCGAACCTACATACAGAGTCAGTCGAATATAAATTACAGTGTTTCTCACAGCAATAAATGTTGTTGAAAAGTATGTAGAAGAAAATAAGGTTAACAGTAAAAAGCAGAAGAGACTAACGGATTCGTTTTTCCAAAAGTGTTAACGGAGGTATGTTTCTTGTTTCAATACTGTGTGTACTGTATTCTGTCTTCTAAGTCCGGCTCCATGGCTAAATGGTTAGCGTGCTGGCCTTTGGTCACAGGAGTCCCGGGTTCGATTCCCGGCGGGGTCGGGAATTTTAACCATAACCGGTTAATTTCCCTGGCACGGGGGCTGGGTGTATGTGCCGTCTTCATCATCATTTCATCTTCATCACGACGCGCAGGTCGCCTACGGGAGTCAAATCAAAAGAGCTGCTTCTGGCGAGCCGAACTTGTCCTTGGACACTCTCGGCACTAAAAGCCACACGCCATTTCAATTTTTCTCTCTTCTAAAAAGTTACTGTAATACGGGTCATAATTAAAGCGATGCCGTAAAATACGAATTTGTTAGTATATCTTTAAATACCGTAAAATTTACAGTATTCAGTATAAGCCCGTAGATACGTATGATTCAATTATGCGCTATATATGCTCAAAAACGGTATTCTCTATTTCTCGAAATTTCGATAACTCGAAATAAAATTTAGCTCCCGAGATGACTCGAGATATTTGTGCAAACTTGTCGATTTTGTTTGACGGTTTTAAAATAACAGTTGATATCAGGGAATACCAATGATGTCTAATTATTGACAGAGAAAACTTTAAAATAATAATTTCGTGTGGCTATTTCTAACCGGGTGCAGCCCTTGTAAGGCAGACCCTCCGATGAGGGTGGGCCCCATCTGCCATGTGTAGGTAACTGCGTGTTATTGTGGTAGATGATAGTGTTATGTGTGGTGTGTGAGTTGCAGGGATGTTGGGGACAGCTCACACACCCAGCCGTCGAGCCACTGGAAATAACCAATGAAGGTTAAAATCCCCAACCCGGCCGAGAATCGAACCCGGGCCCCTCTGAACCGAAGGCCAGTACGCTGACCATTCAGCCAACGAGTCGGACAACTTTAAAATAGTAAAGGATATATGTTTCAAAGTTAATTCACAAATTTTCACAGGAATTCCTAAGTAATATTAATTTCCTACCAGTGACCGATGTTATGTTTATATCCTAAATATTGGCAGCTTGGTTCATGAATACCTTTCTTCTCCCTATTCTTCTTCTTAATCGGTTTACCCTCCAGGGTCGGTTTTTTCCTGGGGATCCCAACTCTACCGCCTCAAGGGCAGTGTCCTGGAGCGCGAGACATTGGGTCGGGGGATATAACTGGGGACAATGACCAGTACCTCGCCCAGGCGGCCTCAACTGCTATGCTGAACAGCGGTCTAATGGAGGGATGGGAAGATTGGAAGGGACAGGCCTCTGTGGTGTAATGGTTAGTGTGATTAGCTGCCACCTCCGGAGGCCCGGGTTCGATTCCCGGCCCTGCCACGAAATTTGAAAAGTGGTACGAGGGCTGGAACGGGGTCCAATCATCCCTGGGAGGTCAACTGAGTAGAGGAAGGTTCGATTCCCACCTCAGCCATCCTGGAAGTGGTTTTCCGTGGTTTCCCACTTCTCCTCCAGGCAAAATGCCGGGATGGTACCTAACTTAAGGCCACGGCCGCTTCCTTCCCTCTTCCTTGTCTATCCCTTCCAAACTTCCCATCCCCCATAAGGCCCCTGTTCAGCATAGCAGGTGAGGCCACCTGGGTGAGGTACGGGTCATCCTCCCCCGTTGTATCCCTCGACCCAGAGTCTGAAGCTCCAGGACACTACCCTTGAGGCGGTAGAGGTGGAATCCCTCGCTGAGTCCGAGGGAAAAATCGACACTGGAGGGTAAACAGATGAAGAAGAAGAAGAAGAAGAAGAAGAAAAAGAATAAATTATTTATCAGTATGACAAACCCTTTAACGGTCATGTACCCGGTTCACATTGTTTCTGACCATTCTGTATAAGGAACAGAATCCTGTAATTAAGTTAACAATGAAACGTATAGATAAGTTACACTTGAACTTGCTGTTTATCGTTAACATTACCAACAACTCTGTAACTGTACTGTACTACATACATTGTTACAGTTATGTTCGCTAGGGTAAAGTCATTTCAAAGTAACAGAGATCTTTCATAACTTAATTTTATAACCAATTGTGTGCCTTGCTGGATTCGTATCCTGTAATAAATCTGCGAGGATAACGGTTAGGATCAGTGCCCAGTTTATGACGCAATAAGGAAGAGCGGTAGCCTATTGTAGCTGACAGTGATGTGAAGAACTTCCTCATATTCGAGGAATTTAAAGAATACCTTCTGAAGTTCAGCGAGATTATAAGGAAATGTTCAATTCGAATCACTGCATTACATGATAAGCACAAAATTTCCCAACACTTAATTCATTGCAAAAATTATGTACCTCAGAATATATACCTTGTCTCTCAGTTCCATCGCTTTCCCCCTGTGAGTGGGGGCGGTAGAATAGCACCCACGGTATCCCCAGCCTGTCGTAAGAGGCGACTAATAGGGGCCCCAAGGGCTCTCAACTTGGGAGCGTGGGTTGGCAACCAGAGGGCCTTTAGCTAAGTCCTGACATTGCTTCCACTTACTTGTGCCAGGCTCCTCACTTTCATTTATCCTATCCAAGCTGCCTTGGTCAATTCTTGTTATTTTTCGACCACGACAATATTAGGTTGCGAGGCATGGGGAGTCTTTCATTTTCATGCCCTTCGTGGCCCTTGACTTTCTTTGGCCGATGCCTTCATTTCTGGAAGTGTCGGATTCCCTCCATTTTTTCTCTCTGGTTAGTGTTATATTAGAGGACGGTTACCTAGTTGTACTTCCTTAAAACAATAATCATCACCACCACCACCAGTTGCATCACTTCTTTCTGAGTCCAAGTTGGCGGGAGCGTGAGAAATTGGGTCAGGGAATACAACTGGGGAGGATGACCAGTACCTCGCCCAGGCGGCCTCACGTGCTATGCTGAACAGGGGCCTTGTGGGGGGATGGGAAGATTGGAAGGAATAGCCAAGGAAGAGGGAAGGAAGCGGCCGTGGCCTTAAGTTAGATACCAACCTGGCATTTGCCTGGAGGAGAAGTGGGAAACCACGGAAAACCACTTCCAGGATGGCTGAGGTGGGAATCGAACACACCTCTACTCAGTTGACCTCCCGAGGCTGAGTGGACCCCGTTCCAGCCCTCGTACCACTTTTCAAATTTCGTGGCAGAGCCGGGAATCGAACATGGGCCTCCGGGGGTGGCAGCTAATCACACTAACCACTACACCACAGAGGCGGACATGAGAAACGTTACGTGTGATATTATTATTGTTGGCTTTCTCCCAATTTTTTGTAAATAATAATAATAATAATAATAATAATAATAATAATAATAATAATAATAATAATAATAATAATCTTCTTTTCCTACCGCTTTTCCCACACCTGTGGGGTCGCGGGTGCGAACTGCGTCGCCACATGTGGATCTGGCTCTGTTTTACGGCCGGATGCCCTTCCTGATGCCAACCCTATATGGAGGGATGTGATCACTATTGCGTGTTTTTGTGGTGGTTGGTAGTGTAGTGTGTTGTCTGAATATGAAGAGGAGAGTGTTGGGACGGACACAAACACCCAGTCCCCGAGCCAGAATAATTAATCAGAAGCGATTAAAATCCCCGACCCGGCCGGGAATCGAACCCAGGACCCTCTGAACCGAAGGCCAGTACGCTGTCCATTCAGCCAACGAGTCGGACAATAATAATAATAATAATAATAATAATAATAATAATAATAATAATAATAATAATAATAATAATAATCGTATGGCCTCAGCTAGCGTGTTTAGACATTTCAATTTGACGCCATCTGGCTGTCTGCTCATCAATTTCGACGTTCCGTTTTACTCTAGGCCCACTAGACGGCAGACCGAGTAAACTGAAACTCTCTTGGGCGTCTAAGGCTGAGATTTAATGACTTTTGTCGGATAAACACCAAATGTGTCACCAGAGATCTTTTACATGCTGATATCGTACGACATGAAGTGTCGAATAGACTTTCTTCCGCCCTTAAAAAATCCGGCTACCGCTGCCGGTTTTGAAACCGCTATCTTGCGGTCCGGAGGCCGACACTTTACCAGTGATCCACAGAGGCAGCTACATTTTTGATCCAGTTTTACGGCCGGTGAGTAGATGAAGACGAGCACAAACCCCAGTCCCCGAGCTAGAGGAATTAACCATACGTCGGCCGGAAATTGAACCCGCGGCCCTCTAGACCGAAGGCTGCGATGCTGAATGGTCAGAGTAACAATCGTTACATGTAATATCTACATTAACACAGACTTGACAATTTTCTATCTTCTTCTATCTTAATCTGTTTACCGTCCAGGGTTGGCTTTTCCCTCGGACTCGGCGAGGGATCCCACCTCTACCGCCTCAAGGGCAGTGTCCTGGAGTTTCAGACTTTGGGTCGGGGATACAACTGGGGAGAATGACCAGTACCTCGCCCAGGCGGCCTCACCTGCTATGCTGAACAGGGGCCTTGTGGAGGGATGGGAAGATTGGAAGGGATAGACAAGGAAGAGGGAAGGAAGCGGCCGTGGCCTTAAGTGAGGTACCATCCCGGCATTTGCCTGGAGGAGAAGTGGGAAACCACGGAAAACCACTTCCAGGATGGCTGAGGTGGGAATCGAACCTACCTCTACTCAGTTGACCTCCCGAGGCTGAGTGGACCCCGTTCCAGCCCTCGTACCACTTTTCAAATTTCGTGGCAGAGCCGGGAATCGAACCCGGACCTCCGCGGGTGGCAGCTAATCACGCTAACCACTACACCACAGAGGCGGACCTTGACAATTTTACTAATTTAAAATTGTTAATTAGATTAAAGATTAAGAGAAAAATCAAAAAGAGGAGGTGAAAGATGGGAACGAAGATCAAGGGACGAACTGTATCGAAACATGAGGACGATCTTCGAAGAAATAAGACTCAAAAGAGCAAGATTTGGTAGACATGTGATTGGGATGGGTATGGAGAGAATTACTAGAAAAATATGGGAGACAATGGGTGGGGCGAGACGGGAACTAACTGGATTGTCGAACTCCGGAAGTACTGGACTGAGATATGGAAGGGACAGAGAGCTGAAGAAATAAATATACTTCAACCAATATGCCAGATACCCCTGTGCGTGGGGCTGGTAGAATAACACCCACTTCAACTCTGCCTGTCGTAAGAGGAGACTAAAAGGGGCCCCAGGGCCTCTGAACTTGGGAGCGTGGGTTGGCGACCACGGGGACCTTAGCTGAGTCCTGGCATTGCTTCTACTTACTTGTGCCAGGCTCCTCACTTTCATCTATCCTATCCGACCTCACTTGGTCAACTCTTATTCTTTTTCGACCCCGACGCTATTAGGTTCCAGAGACCTAGGGAGTCTTTCATTTTCACGCCCTTCGTGGTGTCTTTCTTTGGACGATACCTTCATTTTTCGAAGTGTGGGATCCCTTCCATTTTCTCTCTCTGATTAGTGTTATATAGAGGATGATTGCCTGGGTATACTTCTTAAAACAATAATCACCACCACCACCAATATGCCAGAGTTCAATGACAGGAACAGGAACGGGGGAGAGAAGCACCAATGGCGAGAAAAAGTGAAGAGGATATTGAAATTCTCAGCTGAAGAATGGGAAAGAGGAAGAGAGAGAACAAAGAGGTTGTGGAAGAAGAAGAAAAAGAAGAAGAAAACCAAACCATGACTAAGCTGCTCGTGGTCTTACAGAAGCCGTAACGAAATAAGAAGAAAAGAAGAAGTTACACATTTTAATTTTTTGGTATAGTATGGTATTTATTTAAACATAACTGGCGATTAGCCCCGATACATGTTTACACAGCCCCTTTCCATGCACAGACAACTAACAACAAAAGAAAATAAACACGAGACTCCTTGGGCATGCCATGAGGCCCGTCAGATACTCCGGAAGCGTGACACTCTCAAGGGAGGGTCACCACGGCAGTCATCCTCAGTCCCTTATGCCACGTCCATCGTCTCCATTTAATATTAAGAAACAAAATAAATAAAATAAATAAAATAAATATCAATAATATAAGCTAACTACCTACTATTATTGTCCGGCCGCGCCATCATCCCTGGTGAGAAAAAGGCCACCCTCCCTGCGATGGCACGACTAGCCCTATCCGTGGGGCCCAAAAGAGGACCCCCTCTACCTCTACCAGATGAGAGTGCAGTTCTCTCACCATTCCATTAACGGCCGGCCACTCGGGGCTGAAACAGCTCTCGTCCTGTTCCTCTCCCCTCTCACTCCTCAACCCACATTTATTTCCATCATTTTTTGGGGTAGGCCCGTCCTACCCCATCCTCTTACGAGCATGCCTTTCTCTTCTTTACCCATCTACTATACATAAATAGTGAGAAAAAGCACATGCCTTCATATCTACAACTAAGTGTCCTCCTGCTACCGTACTACAATTAATAATAAGGAAAAATAAAATAAAAATAATAATGAACAAATAATAATCACAATTAACTACCATACAAATAAAATAATAATTGAATACCTACAATTCTATTCCTAAATAAATCCTGTCTGGTCCTACTCTATCCTTAGATTCTACACGTATCATTTATATCAGGCCATTGTTACAAAATCAGCTGACATCAGGTTTCATCAACTATTAGCACATGACCTTGCCTGCCTATCCACTACGTTCGCAATTCTTGTCCACTGTCCCACTCTGGCTGAATTCCAATACACTGTTAGTCAACAGTTTCACAATCACCTGTCGTATCACCATCCATAGGGCCTCCTATAGTTACAAAATCAAACAATCTCCCTAACTTAACACATTACACTCACCTTCCTTTTTTCAATCTCATAGACACACTTCCATCTTTTCAGCGTTTATACATCCACTTATTCTTCCTATGCCTCCTCCTCCCTCATATTTCTCTCACACTCCTTTTTAACGGCACATAAGTACCTGTTCAACTGCCCACCATCTTCCCATTGCCTGATAATCCACCTTATAATATTCCTCGCATCCCCTTTTCTAATAATTCACGATGTTTCGCACTCAGTAGACAATTCCTTAACTTACTCGTTTCTTTACAGTTACCAATTAAATGAAAATCGTCGTTTACTACCCACATAATACACATGCCGTCTTATCTCTACCCTTTAGCCATCCCTTGTTCCTGTGGAGTCCCATCAACCACCATACCATCCCACCCCTGTTTAGCCTATCAACATACCTAATATTTATCCCAGTTACTTCTAATACTTTATTCAAAACACTAAGGGAACTTCTTAGCCTAATTTCTTCAAATAATCTTTGCCTTTGCATACCTCTAATCCTCCTGGAGAGTACCTTCCACCCTCTTGCATATGTCTTCGACCAAACCGCATTCCACACGAACCCCAAACCTATCTTCTCCAAATATCCTTTAATTTTTTCTAGCCAGCATCCCTTATACATACTCTTCAGTTGTTGTTTGTACGCGGCTTGCACCAATTTCCCCGCCCTCTTCTCTTTTTAAACTCATCCTGTATTTAACTATTCTTTTCACACACTCAACTTTTGTATCTTCCTCACATAGTAATTCCACCCCTGCATTAGCTGTGCACTGCGGGAGCCGCATCACCGTCTTACCGAAATTACAAATGATTCGTCTTAATTCCACTCTTTTCTCATCCAACCCCCATACTTCAGCCCCACATATTACCCTCCCAAAAACCACCGATCTTAAAACTAACCTCAAGGTTTTATAACTGATACCCGGAAATTTAGCCAACAAGTTTTTGATTGAGGCTAGGGCGGCCATACCTTTGTTTCTCGCTCGACTTATTTGATGGTCCCAAGTGGCTTTTCTGTTAATAATGACTCCTAAATATTCCAACTTACTTGCTTGTTCCAACCTTTCTCCCTGCACGACCCATTTTCCATCCTCCTTTCTTCCTTTGTGTACCTGGGCTACTAACACTTTCGATATATTCCCGTTAATTTTCAAGGCCCATTTCTTTGCGAAATCCGACACCACACTTAAGCCCCTCTGCATCCCTCTTGACGTTAGAGCCGTCAATATTACATCATCAGCAAAAATCAATCCCGGTATCTCCAACCCATTAATCACCGGAACGGCCCAATTACTTTCCCCATGTCCCTCCAGAATATTGTTAATAAATAAAATAAACAATATTGGCGATAATTTACACCCTTGCTTTAAACCCACCTTAGACTCTAGTGGTCTGCTCAACCTAACGTCACCCAATTTTACACAGCACCTAACCACTTTATTTATCGCCTCCACTGCCCTTAACATCTTTTCCGACACCCAAACCTACCCATTTTTTCTAATAGAGTCCCTCTATTCACCTTATCGAACGCCTTTTCAAAGTCAATTGCCGCTACATACACCTTACCTCTTGAAAAGCTCATATACTTATCCAAAACCGTCTTCACTATCATTATATTGTCCACTGTTCTTTTCTTTTTTTCTAAACCCCCCTTGGTAATCTGACAATACTTCGTTGCTTTCTGCCCATTCACTTAAACCTGTTCGCTAACACCCATGTATAAATTTTACTTAAGGAATCTAGCATAGATATTCCCCTATAATTATTCATACTGTTTTACTACCTTTCCCTCATACATATATTGGGCATACAATTCGTGTCTCCCACTCCCTAGGGTACTTCCCGTCATCAAAAATCTTATTGAATAGTTTAACTATGCCCTCTATCATTGTCCCATTTTTGCTAATTTCCTTCCAAAACTTATTATTGATACCATTGCAATCCCCCGCCGACCTGCCCCTAATTCTTCTTATCGCTCCCAGAGTTTCTTCCTTTGTAATTTCCTTGTATAGTTCGTAAATTGCCACTGTTCTATTCCTCCAAATTCCTTCATCCCCCGTCTCACTCAACCATACCTCCCCCTTCCCCCCGAGTAATTTCATAAAGTAGCTAACACACTGTACATCTTCAATACTCGTTTTCTCTAGACTCCTCCTCCCCCCCTTAATTATTCTGTTTATCCTACCCCAAACATTTTCAGTGCTGTTCAACTTATATTCTTTATTTATGGCTTCAGTTTGTTCTTCTAGCCACGCCTTTCTTACCTCCCAAATTTTCTTTTTGTAATCTCTCCTTTACTTACAGAAGATCTCTCTTTCTGCGCTCCCACCTTTTCTCCTATAATCTCCTAACGCTCCCAGCACCCTCTTTCGCATACCTTCACACTCTTTATTAAACCATTCTTCTCCCTCTTTTTCTTCTTCCACCTTTACCCGTATGCGCTATCATCTTTATTGGATGTAGCAGCAATTCCAAGGCTTTATTGATATTATTCTCCTCTAATGCTCTTTCCCGTCCATATTTCAGTAAGCGCAATCCTTTTCCACTTTTTCTGTCCATTTCTACTTATTATACCCACTCCCTAGTTCGTCCTTCATCTTAACTTCTTTCCTTATAGTCTTCTCCTCCCGCCCTTTTTAACAGAATCCACACTGGGAAATGGTGGGATTCAATCCAGTCTCTTACTTCCATCCTTACAATATCCTCTAACACTCCCTCCGAGCTTAAAACTATATCTATCACACTGCCTCCCTGCTCTGAAACAAAGGTCAATTTCCCCTTACTGTCACCCTCCTTCCATCCATTCAGAATACATAAATTCCCCGCTGCGCACAACTCTAAGAGCTTCTCCCCGTAACTGTTTATAATTTTATCCTCACTTCTTCTATTTCTCACCATACACCTCCCTTCTTCCCTAATATACGCTGGGCTCTGTTCCTCTATTCTCGCGTTCCAATATCCAAATAGCAGCATGTCTTCTTCTTCTTCTCTCTTATCATACTAATCTCCACCAATAAATCTTCAAAAAGATGCTTATTTGTGTATACGGAACTACTAGGATGGCAATATACGAACGCTAGATTTATTCTCTTCATTCTTCCCTCTACCCATCCCATATTAAATCTCTGTCTCAATCTCTTCTATTAGTTCACTAATTTTCCTTAATTAGTACTACCATTCCTCCTGAGGCGCGTCCCTTATTCCTCTCCTTTCTTCTATATTTATATTTAATCACAAACCCCTTCCATGAAATCTATTTCCCTGTTTACAACCACGTCTCCAAGAGTGCCACAATGTCGAAACTTTCTACTACTTCCCTCACCTTATTTCCTATTTTGTTTCTTAACCCCTCAATATTCACACATCCAATTTTCCAATATAATTATAACTTATCCTCCCTCTCTTCTAAATTTCCTCCCTTATTCTTACTCCTTGTAGCTCTGCCCCGTCATTCCCTGTTTCGATTCCTCCTTTTCTTAACATTCTTTGCCGTTCCATGCCCTCCGTTTCCTCCGCCCCCTTGCACACTTTACCCCACAAGTCTTTTAGGCTCCTACTTCTTCCTCTGTTCATTACATCTTTACCTTTTCTTCGATCACTCTTCTCTTGTCCTTTTTTGCTCTCTAAACCACTACACACTGCACCCGCCGGTTCTTGCGGCTCACCCTCACTCACCCCTTCACTGTTCTGCTCTTCTGTATCCACACTGCATTTTCCACTTCCATCTGAATTGATCTCCACTCCTTCCTCCACTTCGCCTCTCGTTGTTTCTTCTTCCTGCCTTCCATCTTGCACTAACATCACTCCCCCCTCGGATCTGACGTGTTCGTCCATCTCTTTCAGCTTCGACACTGTGTGCTCTCTAACCCATCTCCCATTCGTCACCACTAGTCTCTGACCTCTTATGTGAGCTTTTAGCCCTTGCTGTCTCGCTCTCCAAAGATGCCTGTTCAAAATCTTCATATCTTCCCCACGTTCTTTTCCCATGTCGCTTTTCACCCATACTTTCTGACCCTGCAAGTTATTGCCGTTTCCTAACACAATTTCTGTCCTTAGGGTAGAGAAAAACTGCACCCTAATTGGTCTCCGACCTTTTTCTTTGCCCACTCTCTCCACATCGTCTATGTCCACTTCACTGAAATTTATCTTCATCCTATCCCGTATGACCTCTACCACCTTATAGATTAAATCAATCTTTCCTTCCTTCTCACCTTCTTCCACACCATATATAAATATGGCTTTATTCATTCTCTCCTGCCTGTACCCCTCTGCTTCCTTCTTCACCATCATCACCGCCTCTTCCAGATGTTTCAACTTCCCTCTTAATAACTCTTTCTCATTGTTGCACGCTCTCTTGTTCGATTCCTCAGTCCGTTTCTAACCATTCCTTCATGTTCCCTATCTCCTTTTTCTGTCCTTCCATCATGTCCTTTATTTCTTGCACCTTATCCCATTGACAATTTTCTTGAATTACTTCCTTCACTGCCACCTTAAGTGCTGCCATATCTTCCATGCTGAATTTGCCACTGGTACTTGGGCCTGGGTTTAATTCCACGCCCAGCCCCAAATGACCAGAAGCACAGCTAACACTGCTGCTACCAGCACCGCTTCACCCCATTTCACCTCCCCTTTTCTTATTGCCAGTCCATTCTTGGCCTCCTTCCTCTGCTTCAGCTGCCACCTCCCAATCGTGGCCCGGTACTGCTCGATACCAATCATATTTACGGCACGCACTGTACAAAGCGCCCTCGCTCCTCGCTTGCTCAAGCCAGACTGCAAATTGTAATTAGGGAGTCGTCACTGGAATAGTGGCCTAGCTGCTCGCTTCCCACCCGGAAGACTTAGGTTTGAATCCCTGTCGATCGTGGGTTGAGATTTTAATCTCAAAAATCACGGGGTTTCAGGAAGGGTAACGGCCCTTACACTCCGGCCCAAATCAAAATGATCCTGGGTGGTTTTACGATCCCAGAAATAACTGGGATAAGCCAAAAAACATTCAGTTGAAAATTTTAATTATGAGATTTTTTTATCAACATTTAAGTATATAGTCGAAAAGAAACACTTCATAGCGTGATCCATTAAACAAACAAATAAATAAACATCCTTCAGGCATTTTCTCAATTATTGGGACAGTCCAGTTGTACGGCCGAATGCCCTATCTGCTATTTGTTTTACGTCGCACCGACACAGATAGGTCTTATGGCGACGATGGGAGAGGAAATGCCTAGGAATGGAAAGGAAGCGGCCGTGCCCTTAATTAAGGTACAGCCCCAGCTTTTGCCTGGTGAGAAAATAAGAATCCACGGAAAACCAATTTCAGTGCTGTTGACAGTGGGGCTCGAACCCACAATCTCCCGGGTGTGAGCTCACAGCTGCGCGCTCCTAACCGCACGGCCAACTCGCCCGGTGAATGCCCTATCTGACATCAATCCTATGTGGAGGGATATAATCCCTTTCGCGCATTCATGTGGTGGTGAGTAATGCGGTGTGTTGAGTGTGTGAGAAGAGAAGAGTTGTTGCAGAACAATCATCTAGTCCTCTAGACGGAGGACTTGACCAGATGCAATCAAAATCATTGAACTGGTCGGGAATCGACCCGGGACCCTATGAACCCCAGGCCATGACGTTTGCTACTCAGCCAAGAAGCCGGGCAAATAAATACATTTGTTAGATTATTATTATTATTATTGTACCGGAAGGTACACCTCTACGCCGCACATTTAAACTTTGCGCCATTTAGAACTCCTCTACAGGAGAAACACTGAACTTGGAACTAGACCTCCTTAAACTTTTACTCAGACGATGTCACTACCTTAATTTTGTGATTGTGAAGTTTCCAGGACGGTGTGAATTTCAACTTGTTTTGTTTTCCATTGATCAAGAAGTGTGGACATTCTCTCATAGATGTCACTGCTAAAAAACTATCATCATGCACCCTGGTGTGAAGTGAAGGAACGTTTTTCGAAGAAATTTTGTATTCATAAGTTTTTTCTTTACTAAATTTCGTTCGTTCATTTGTGGGTTGGCAATATTTATCTTTTCTTTCCGCCAGTTTTGAATCCAGCCAATCGCTAATTTTTGTAATTAATTTCCGACCAATCCTGGATTTCTTCTTCGACTTTGAGTGTAAATTTTGTATGGCCCAATAAAATTGAAAGGGTGTGGCTTGATTATTCATTAAAGGTCTCGAACCTTTCCCGAGGGTTTATAAACTGCGGATTTTCACGTCTCTTGGCCATTTGATCATCTAACTAAGTGTGTGTGTATGTGAAGCAGGAGGTGGGAGGTGCCTCTTTCATCAGGCAGCAGTTCTTCAGCAAGGTAATGGCCGTTTAACATCTTTATTTCTTGCTAGCTCCGCAGTTTAACCCGAGGGATAGGTACGAAAATTGTATATGTAACCTACTTCTCTAAAATGTAAGTTCTGCCGGCTAATGTGAAAATTTCATAAAATCTGTGACCGTAATTCGAGGATACAGAGTGATTTACCCTCTCGATCTCCCCGTGCCCTTAATTAAGGTACAGCCCCAGCATTTGCCTGGTGAGAAAATAAGAATCCACGGAAAACCAATTTCAGTGCTGCTGACAGTGGGGCTCGAACCTACAGTAATATAACTGGATATCTTGGCAGCAATGGAGATAAATGCGGCTCAAACGCACACGCAATTAATTGCTTCTCGTAGAGGTTGCGCTTACCTCATCCTTCATAAAATCCCCTCCTTAACCTGGCTGTACATTTCACTACCTCGACCGTAATGAGCTTCAATACTTCTTTGTTCATCTCGCTTATGTCATCGAATTCTTGTTTTCCGCCTACTTAAAGTCTGTGAACGGGATTAATGTCCTCTTGCCGGCACTGTTATGCTGTAGTATTCACCTTTGTACTAAATGTTTCTGCATGTTTCCGTAATATTTATATATAGCTACCATACTATCGGTGATTTCAAGGAGGGATAAGTTAACAATTCCGTCTTATAATGTTCACTGCACGAGCTGAAGATTTCCGTTGATAATCATCAATCTCTTAAGTCATCTCCTTCTATACAGGCGAAAAATTCCATTACTAATTTTCTTTTTTTTCTTTCTTAATCTGTTTATCCTCCAGGGTTGGTTTTCCCCTCGGACTCAGCGAGGGGTCCCACCTCTACCGCCTCAAGGGCAGTGGCCTGGAGCTTCAGACTGTGGGTCTGGGGATACAACTGGGGAGGATTACCAGTACCTCGCCCAGGCGGCCTCACCAGGGGCCTTGCGGGGGATGGGAAGATTGGAAGGGATAGACAAGGAAGAGGGAAGGAAGCGGCCGTGGCCTTAAGTTAGGTACCATCCCGGCATTTGCCTGGAGGAGAAGTGGGAAACCACGGAAAACCACTTCCAGGATGGCTGAGGTGGGAATCGAACCCAGTTGACCTCCCGAGACTGAGTGAACCCTGTTCCAGCCCTCGTACCACTTTTACCTTTCTTATCCACATTCACAACCTTTTCATTTATGAAGATATCTGTAGTGTTTAAGGAGGGACTATCTCCTGAACTCGAGTTGGTGGGTTTGATCCCAGCTCAGTTCGGTGGTATATGAAGGTCCTGGAAAAAATTCGGCACCTAGGCATCTCCGTAAACAGCAGAAGTAGTTAGCGGGACGTATAACTAATAACATTAATATTTATCATTATCACTACCCAGCCTGGGCCTAATGGACAACGTCACTTTACTGTGTAAAACCCCAAGGGTAAGAGCCGCTGGCAAAGAAGAGCGGGGAAGCTACTGTATCTAGACTACACTTTCATGACAAATTAAACGTCTTTATTATTATTATTATTATTATTATTATTATTATTATTATTATTATTATTATTATTATATAATTCGCTGGGGCCATTAAGGACCGCGTTAAGTCTTGTTGCATTTGACACTGAACTTGGCCTTCTTTAGAGCCCAAATTTCCCTCATTCTTTGTGAGTGGGCCTGCTTACGCTCCTCTGTCCAAGGGGCACCGTGTCTTCTCTTCGGTTGCTCGTCTCGGTTTAGCCCGTTCGTCAATATTTTCTTGCGGAAGAAATCTCTATTGAGGGCGTCTTCAGCTGAGATGTGCAGCATTTGCAGGTCTTCTTTGGTATTTCTAAACCAGGGAATTGTGGTTTTGGGGTTTGAATAAAAAAAGTGAAAGATTTCTTTAGTTAACTTTCTTCCGTCCATTCTTTTCAGATGACCATAAAATCGTGCCCGTCTTTTTCTGATTGTGTCGGTAATTTTCTCTATTTTGCTGTAGACTTCCTTGTTGGATCTCTTTTGACGGATTCCATTTCTGTACTTTGATCCCAAGATTCCTCTCACAATTTTTCGTTCTCTTTTCTCCAGTTCTTCAAGGAGTCCTTTGTTGGCATTTAGAGACAGGATTTCGGCTGCATATAGAACTACTGGCTTCAGAACTGTTTCATAGTGACGTATCTTGGTGTTTTGGGAAAGGCATTTTTTGTTGTAGATTGTGCGGGATGTTTGGTAGACTATTTCCAGTTTGCGTACTCGCTCCTGAAGTGCTTCTTTGTCCAGTCCATTTTTCATGATGATCTCACCCAGGTATTTGAATTTGTCTACTCGGGTGATGTCCCCGTATTTTGTATGGAGTTTTGGTGGAGCCTCTTTGATGTTAGTCATTACTTCTGTTTTCTCAAACGATATCTGCAAACCAGTTTGTTCGGCAATTTCCTTTAAAATTTCAACTTGAGCTCTAGCGGTTTCTATGTCGTTTGAGAGAACAGCAATATCATCGGCAAATGCTAAGCAGTCTATTGCGATCCCTTTGGATTTGGTTCCTATTCTCAATGGACTGTAGTTGGTTTCCTGTAATCTCACCCGCCAGGTTCTGATGATCTTTTCAAGAACACAGTTGAAGAGTATCGGGGATAGTCCATCACCTTGTCGGACTCCTGTTTTGATGTCAAAGGAATGCGAGAGACATCCGTGGAACTTCACCTTGGATTTTGTATCGGTCAGGGTGGCTCTAATTAACGCCAGCGGTTTCAAATCAACTCCAAATTCATTTAAGATGTTTAGCAGGACTTCCCGGTCAATGGAATCGTACGCTTTCATGAAGTCCACAAAGACAGACACATACTGCTTGGACCTTAGTGTACAATATCTGATGATCGTTTTGAGATTTTGGATCTGTTCAGCTGTTGAACGACCTTTTCTGAACCCTCCTTGGTATTCACCTATTTGATGTTCGACTTGTGCTTCCAAACGCTCCAGGATGGAGAGTGATAGAATTTTGTAAGTCACGGGTAGCAAAGATATTCCTCTGTAGTTGTTGATGTTCTTCATGCTGCCTTTTTTGTGTAATGGATGGATCAAAGCTATTTTCCAATCTTCGGGTAGGATCTCCTTGTTCCAAATTTCTTCTATTTGCTTTTGCAAGATATAAAGTGATTCCTCTGGGGCAGATTTCCATAGTTCTGCTACTACTGAGTCTTCCCCCGGCGCTTTGTTATTTTTGAGACGGGCAATGTGGCGCTTGATTTCATCTCTGTCGGGTGGTCTGGAATCTGGGTACCTGAGTAAGGGTTCCTTGGTCTCAATGGCGCTTTGCGGTTTAGAGCAATTAAGTAAATTCTTGAAGTAATCTGCCAGAATGCTGCAATTTTCTTCATTTGACGTCGCCAGTGTGCCGTCCTTTCGCTCAAAGCATAGAGATGCTGGTTTATAGCCAGTGAGTTTGCGTTTGAAGGCTCTGTAGTAATCTCCGCTTTCATTCTTTCTAAAGTTTTGTTCTATCCTTTCAATGAGAGATTTTTCGTATTTACGTTTCTCAGTTCTGAACACCCTAGCTGCTTGGGCACGTTGGATTTTGTAGGTTTCCCAAACATTTTCTGATTTCGTAGAGTAGTACTGTTTCCACGCATTGAGTCTTTCTTGGAGGACTGATTCGCAGGTATTATTCCACCAGGCATGCTTTTTGCACCAATCGAACACGTGTGGGATCTCATTGGACGCCGTTTGCAAACTCTGCCCCAGCCTCGTACGGACGACCAACTGTGGCAAATGGTTGACAGAGAATGGAGAACCATCCCTCAGGACACCATCCGCACTCTTATTGACTCTGTACCTCGATGTGTTTCTGCGTGCATCGCCGCTCGCGGTGGTCCTACATCCTACTGAGTCGATGCCGTGCGCATTGTGTAACCTGCATATCGGTTTGAAATAAACATCAATTATTCGTCCGTGCCGTCTCTGTTTTTTCTCCAACTTTCATCCCTTTCGAACCACTCCTTCTTGGTGTTGCATTTGCTCTGTCAGTCAGTGTATTTATTTATTTATTTATTTATTTATTTATTTATTTATTTATTTATTTATCGTTTGTTTGTCGTATGGATATTTACAGCAGTATCACGCAGAAGGAAAATGAATACAGTACACGTTGTGAAACAGATCAAATGATGTCATCAGGCGAGTTAACTCGGTCGGGGGTTGCAGAGCAGGCTTCTCCCTACAAGTGGCAATAGCTGGTCCGACAGCTCTGCATTCCAACCGACCAACCGAGCAGAGGAGGAGTGGCATCGGCTGAACCGCGGCTCTACGCCTCCGTATTCGGGAGACGGTTAGGGGCTGGTATCCACCGTCGGCTGTTCTGAGAATGGTTTCTGTGGTTTTCCATTCTCTTGTACTAAGACGAATGCCGGGGCAGTTCCTAGTATAGGCTACGGCTACCAACCCCTTCACCTTCTCCGAGCAGCTCATTCACCGTAAGAAATCTCCTAGTCTGAGGGACGGAGCCACGCTCTAAAAGGCCCGCCTCACCCTTCAAGAGAAGAATGAAAACAATTTAGTAGTAGTTCACTCATTCTAAGGCCTCTGAAGTGGCGTTAATTATTTGGTTTCAGCTGCCGTTAAACCGTCTCTTGGAGCACTCCTCTACGATGTGTAACATATCCGCAAAGACGCACACGAGTTGCTGTCAGTTGGTACAATTATTTTATTCACATATATTTACAAATTAAACACACACATAACCTCAATCACTGCTGTCACAACAAAACACTCACATCACAAACCGCCATTTAAAACAACTGCCATTCGCTGCACACGGACATTACAATCTTGACACACAGTTAAAACAGATGACTGCGTAAAAGCATGTCACAAGTATAATTTTGCTACACCATAACTCTACTGAACAATAACTCCCTAACCAGTAAGTCTCTTTCAATAACTCACTAACAAATAATTCTCGTCACAGTCAAGATCGTCTCCTTATATACGGCATGTCCTGGTCAGGCTTCCAGAAAGATACGTTACAAGAAATATCTTCGTGAAAATTCTAGAGTGCCTAATACACAGATTATAATGTACAGAATATTCTCAATCGTTCTCGTCTATTACCATTCTCGAAATTACAGTGTGTTTCACAATTATGGAATATAAATTATATATAGGTAAGATAAAATTATAAGATAAATTTACAGGTATTTACATTAACTGAACTCATATGAATATTTATGCACAGCACATGTTTCATGACATAACCTCACAACCAGCACGATCATATTATAATAATAATACAAATACTAACTGGATGTAACCCTTCATTAGCCATAGATACAAGTAATAATAATAATAATAATAATAATAATAATAATAATAATAATAATAATAATAATAATAATAATAATAATAATAATAATAATAATAATAATAATAATAATAATTCGAGCTCGATATTTGTATTAGTTACCCATGGGTGAGAGAATATTGTTTTCAAGTTATATCCGTTTATCGCACTTGCGTCATGTGTATTGTGGTCTAATCTGAATAGTCCGATATTCCTCATTTATGCAGCATGGACTTGGTTTTTTTGTGGCCACGTCTAATTCTGCTCAGCAGACAGCAGGGTTCTCCGAGATGACTAAAGTCCTGGTATACACTCTTTATTCTTGAATATCTGCGTTTTTTGACAGGCAGTCCTGATTGGACCCTAGCCTGCCTGCTGGCCATGATCGTTGAGGCGTCAAGTCTATATGGCCTGACACAGTAGTTTGCCGGTTCGAGTCCGGTTGGTCGAACGAATTTTCACCATGAAAATATTTAACATATTATGTACCAGAAGCCTGGATTCATTTTATACCTCTGCGCAGTGTTCATATGAAGTAAGGCATATGACGATGTAGATACTGATTATCCGTCGGTTGGAGACATTAAGCCTTGAACAGACTCCTTGGTATTATTCCACAGAAGTAGGCTGTGTGCCGGCACCGGGTTTCACCATCTCCCTTCCTACTGTCATATATAATGCCTATGATTTCGTCTCATTGACTCTTCTGATGAGGCTGATGTCAGAAAGGGCATCCGGTCGTCAAAACTCGCCACGGAGATTCATCTCAATTCATACCCGACCCCACAGAGAAGGCCAAGAATAACGGCCGAAAGGATTCGTCATAATGTGCAGGTCTTCGGGCTGAGCAGCGCTCACTTGGTAGGCCAAACGCCCTTCGAGACCAATAGCGTCAGGGGATAATTAATAATGGCATATGGCCTCCGGAGAGGCCTGGTGCAGATCTCTCGATTTGACGCGCAACAGGCGACATGTGTGGGGCCCTACACAAGATAAATTTTAATGATGAAGGTACAAATACCCAGTCCCCGAGTCAATTAAGGCAGAAAAGTCCCCTGCCCGGCTAGGAATCGAACGTGGGATCCCTAGGAGTTCGGACAGCTGGTTAGTATACTGTTATTGTTGACAAGTTTTAGGACATTGCAAGCCATCACATTAAGTTTTGTTTTGTTTTTTCCGGCTCGGTGATATTAACACTTCCCAACCACTCTGTTATGATTCCTTCCTCGGCAGGGTAGAATAAACATGTAGTATCCCCTGCCTGTCGTAATAGGCGACTAAACGGGCCAAGGGGCTTTTAACTTGGTGAGCGTAGGTTGGCGACCACGGGGCTCTTAGCTGAGCCATGACATCGTTTCCACTTACTTGTGCGAACGTCCCTTGATCAACTCTTGTCCTTTTCAGACACCGGAGGTATTAAAGTGCGAGGCCTAGGGAGTCTTTCTTTTTCACGTCCTTTATGGCCCTTATCTTTCTTTGGCCGATACCTTCATTTTTGAAGTATCGGATCCCTTCAATTCTCTCTCTCTCTTTTCCCCTGTTGGGTCGGGCGGTAGAATAACACCCACGATATCCCCTTCCTATCGTAAGAAGCTACTAAAAGGGGCCCCAAGGGCTCTAAACTTGGGAGTGTGGATTGGCGACCACGGGGTCCTTAGCTGAGTCCTGGCATTCCTTCCATTTACTTGTCCCAGTCTCTTCACTTTCATCTATCTTATCCAAACTTCATTGTCAACTCTTGTTCTTTTCCGACCTCGACGCTATTAGGTTTCCGAGGGCTAGGGAGTCGTTCATTTTCACGCCCTTCGTGGCCCTTGTCTTCCTTTGGCCGATATCTTCATTTTTCGAAGTGTCGGATCCCTTCCATTCTTTCTCTCTGATTAGTGTTATATAGAGGATGGTTGCCTAGTTGTACTTCTTCGTAAAACAATAATCACCACCTCCACCTTCGGTGACGTTACACTGTACAGGTGGCCTTGCTGTGACCTAGACAAAACGCCAGTCAAAGACAGTGGAAACTCGTTTAAAACGGCGCCACTTGTACATACTGTGTTCAGTAGGTACAGACGGTAAGGACAGGTTCATTCCTGGCTCAGTCCGGTGGTATCTGAAGGTGCTCAAATACGTCAGTCTCGTACGTAAAAGAACTCCCGTGGGACGAAATCGCTGTACCTCGGCGTATCTGAAAATAGTCAAAGTAGTTAGTGGGACGTAAAAACAGTAACACTATGTACCTACAGTATATTACAGTGTATTGCGGTATATTAGTGTGTATTTTACAGGTATGTTTATAGTGTTATAATTTATATTGTAATTGCTGTGTGTTTAACAGACTGGAATTTTTTTATTGCATATTAGATAGATAGATAGATAAGAAATGGGTGAGCCCTGTTTTTGCAGAGCTCCACGCGTAGGTCTATGAAGACCCTTTGTGCCCCTTGAACGGGTTTGCCTAGTCCAGCCCTAGTGCTCCTATAAAGGATACCAGTGTCCGGATTTTGGCATTCCTGATGTCCTCCAGGCTCACAAAGTGTGAGCCCAGGTATCGATATCTAGTGCTTGCAAAAGCCTCGCACTGACATAACACATGCGCGGAGGTCTCCTCCTCCTTACCGCATCTTCTACACATCGGATCCTGGGTGATTTTCGTGATGTGTAGGTGTCTCTGTAAGGTATTGTGGCCTGTTAACAGTCCAACTACCATTCTCATTCTGGTCCTATTCAAATTCATTAGGACATTTTTATAGCTTTGACTAGGCCCTTTGATAAGTTCACGTGCCTGTCTTGCTATGGTTAACCTCTTCCAAATATCTAGGTGAGACTGATTTATCCATTGGGATATTGCCAGTCTCACACTTCGGAGTGACACTCCCAGTAAGGGCTCTGGTCCTGTGAAGGAACCCATTGAGCCCTGTTTCGCTAGTTTGTCAGCTTCTTCATTTCCACTGATTCCTGTGTGCCCAGGAACCCATAATAGGGTAACTGAGCTAAGCTCACACAGCTGATCTAACATCCTTTGGCATTCCCATACCAGTTTTGATGTTGTTTTAACTACACATACTGCTTTTAACGCTGCCTGGCTATCACTACATATAGTGATGTGTCTTCTGTGTCCAGGCATATTCCATACATTTACAGCACAGGCTACTATTGCGTATACTTCAGCCTGGAAAACAGTAGCATATTTACCCACAGGAAGGGAGAGCCTTGTCTTAGGCCCCCAGACCCCGGCGCCTGTGCCCGCCTCCGTCCGCGAGCCATCTGTGTACCATGTACAGCCCCCAGACTTAAGACGGGCCCCAGCGTCCGCGGCCCATTCCTCCCTTGTGGGTATCACCACTGTAAATTTATAATTCAAATTAAAGCTAGGCTTCATCAGATCCCCGATCATCATTGCCATAGGGCAAGTCTGGTGAAGCCTTGTAAGAATAGAGGCATGACCTCTATTCGGGTTTTTGAAGGACCATCCTCCGAGTGACCAAAGGCGATAGGCACTCATTCCCGCTATTACCTTAACATATAAATGTAAGGGGGGAAAACTTATTCCTAGACACGCAAGTCTTTGGGCACTGTTTAACTTGGTGCTCACAGTTTTACTCTCTGAGCCTGGCCACCAGACTATAGATGCATAGGTGATCGTGGGCCGTACAATGGAGATATAGAGCCACTGGACCACCCTAGGTCTTAGGCCCCAAGTCTTCCCGACGGCCCTGCGACAGGCCCACATAATCTTGCGAGCCTTATTGCATATTACAGAAGGCATTGCCCTGGCACACGGTAATAACGTGCGGAAGAAGACGAGGACTTGCTATAGACAGATGACGAACACTGGTTGCCATGGTTACCACGGTGTCGGTTCTGTCCACGCTAAGTCCATATACTGTAGGCCCCCAGCCCAGAAATATATTCATGTTTAAATTTTGTAAACCTAAATCGAGGTAAATGCGAAGGAAGGGGCCAAAGTTTGAGGTGTACAGGCAAAATAATATCTATCTATATATACCTTAATGTGAACGTGAAACACAATATTGCGAGAAAACCGCAATAATAACACCTATGTGTTCTACACTAAAATAGTGGTCTCCATCTCAGCATTACCAGAATAGTATTATTTCATTAAATCATTTATTTGCGTAAAATAGTCATTTCGAATAATAAGGTGCTCGGATCGTTGCAGTTAACTGTATTCGCTGGTAGATGGCTCTGTGAAAGTTGTCTCCCACCGCCGTCTCTCCTAATATAGAGATTGAGATGGCGGTGTTGTCTCCGCTAATTTTTCTATGCCAGCCTGATAGAGGCTTCTGTGAAAGGTGCCTGTGCAGGTCTTTCTATGTTACTCCGATAGATGGCTCTGAGAAATCAAGTCAGAACATACGTTTTTTGTTAGAAGCTCCAGGAGGCTGCGGGAAATCATTTGTTTATTCAGGTTTTGTATACATGGTTAGAAGCAGAGGTGAGATTGCAATTGCTGCCGCATGGGCAGGAATAGAAGCTTTGTTATTACCAGATGGTACAACAATTCACAAAACCTTTGGTTTGACTGTGCTAATAACAGAGAGTTCAGTTTCGTGTATTTAATATACAATGACTGACAGGGCAAATGCAACACCAAGAAGGAGTGGTCAGAACTTTATGCCAATTGCAGGGTAGACTGGCGTCACTGAGGTATGCTCATGATGTGAAATGCGCCGCTGTGCTGCGCACGTAGCGAACGATAAATGGGACACGGCGTTGGCGAATGGCCCACTTCGTACCGTGATTTCTCAGCCGACAGTCATTGTAGAACGTGTTGTCGTGTGCCACAGGACACGTATATAGCTAAGAATGCCAGGCCGCCGTCAACGGAGGCATTTCCAGCAGACAGACGACTTTACGAGGGGTATGGTGATCGGGCTGAGAAGGGCAGGTTGGTCGCTTCGTCAAATCGCAGCCGATACCCATAGGGATGTGTCCACGGTGCAGCGCCTGTGGCGAAGATGGTTGGCGCAGGGACATGTGGCACGTGCGAGGGGTCCAGGCGCAGCCCGAGTGACGTCAGCACGCGAGGATCGGCTCATCCGCCGCCAAGCGGTGGCAGCCCCGCACGCCACGTCAACCGCCATTCTTCAGCATGTGTAAGACACCCTGGCTGTTCCAATATCGACCAGAACAATTTCCCGTCGATTGGTTGAAGGAGGCCTGCACTCCCGGCGTCCGCTCAGAAGACTACCATTGACTCCACAGCATAGACGTGCACGCCTGGCATGGTGCCGGGCTAGAGCGACTTGGATGAGGGAATGGCGGAACGTCGTGTTCTCCGATGAGTCACGCTTCTGTTCTGTCAGTGATAGTCACCGCAGACGAGTGTGGCGTCGGCGTGGAGAAAGGTCAAATCCGGCAGTAACTGTGGAGCGCCCTACCGCTAGACAACGCGGCATCATAGTTTGGGGCGCTATTGCGTATGATTCCACGTCACCTCTAGTGCGTATTCAAGGCACGTTAAATGCCCACCGCTACGTGCAGCATGTGCTGCGGCCGGTGGCACTCCCGTACCTTCAGGGGCTGCCCAATGCTCTGTTTCAGCAGGATAATGCCCGCCCACACACTGCTCGCATCTCCCAACAGGCTCTACGAGGTGTACAGATGCTTCCGTGGCCAGCGTACTCTCCGGATCTCTCACCAATCGAACACGTGTGGGATCTCATTGGACGCCGTTTGCAAACTCTGCCCCAGCCTCGTACGGACGACCAACTGTGGCAAATGGTTGACAGAGAATGGAGAACCATCCCTCAGGACACCATCCGCACTCTTATTGACTCTGTACCTCGACGTGTTTCTGCGTGCATCGCCGCTCGCGGTGGTCCTACATCCTACTGAGTCGATGCCGTGCGCATTGTGTAACCTGCATATCGGTTTGAAATAAACATCGATTATTCGTCCGTGCCGTCTCTGTTTTTTCCTCAACTTTCATCCCTTTCGAACCACTCCTTCTTGGTGTTGCATTTGCTCTGTCAGTCAGTGTAAGATTATGGTAGTGTGATTGACTCGGTAGATGCAGAGTGGCTCTCGGCCCACAAGTGGCCACGGCTGGTCCGTGGTCCAACAGCTCTGCACTGTGACCGACCAACTCAGCAGAGTAGGAGTGGCCACGGCTCTACCATGACTCTACGCCTCTGCAATCGGGAGACGGGACAGGGCTGGACCTCATGGTAGGCCCCAACCGTCGGCTGTCCTGAGAATGGTTTTCACTGTTTTTCCATTCTTCTGTACTAAGGCGAATTACGGGACAGTTCCTAGCATAGGCCACGGCCGCCAACCCTCTCATCTTCTCCGAGCACCTCTTTCAACGTAACAAATCTCCCGGCCAGAGAGACGGCGTTATCGTTTAGGGGAGGGATCGGTAACGGCCGCCCCTTAAGGACTCGCGGACGGTGTCCTCCCTAGAGAACGAAAAGGTTCCTTTACTTTCTCTCGATATTTGAAGTCAGATGTTGGACTCGAATAATGCTAAGAAAATGGCATTTCATTGTTAAACTGCAAATTCTCATCAATAAGGAAGACTGCTCGGCAATAAGTTATCAAAGGTGACTGACTTTCAACGCGCAGTTCACTGATAAGTGTTTTCAGGGTGAAGATACGGCACGGACTCTCGACTTTCCGTCCGAGGATATAGTATTGGTGAGGGGGTTGAGATGTACGGGGGAAGCGCGCTGAAGGACGGTTTCGGGGTCGAGGAAGGGTGCGCGAAGAGGCATTCACGTGGGCAGAGTCCATAGTAGTAAAGATTTCCTCACAAACCCCTATACGAGCATGCGCCAGCCAAATTTCCATGGTTGCATAAAATAAAATGAAATAACTTATGACCCTTTTTGCCCTATTATTTGTATTTTAAGAAGAAAAATAGGCCTAATAAATTATTATATTGAAATGTAACATTTGAGACCAGGAATTTTGATTCAAATTGGGCCTCTGCCTTACATCCTGCGTTTTGTGAGGGTTGGCATCAGTGAATCAATTTGTTTTCGAGCGGAAGACTTGAATGAGTGCTGTGGTACTGGTCAGTAGCAAAGAAAGGTTTGCTGCAAAACGTACTGTGGCCGCCCTCCCGACCTGAGAGTCCGCCGGCCGCCACTGAGGAGGAATTAAAACATTTTAGTAGTAATAGTCACTTACTGTAGTGCAATTGCCAAGAGTCAAAAATTCAAAATGTATTGTCATAACGGAAACGTAAGTCTAAAGGAAAATAAATGATCTTCAGGAGTTCAGTGTATTTTCCATTACTTTACTTACGCTTCCTTCATCACCAGTTTCACTTTTAGACTTTGTTCGCAGCTATTGCTGTGACAGGCCACTAGTTATTATTTATGTGGATATCCAGTTTACTGAAGACATAGGTGTACCGGAAGGTACACCCGTCCCGTTCATTTAAATGAAGCGCCTCGGAGAATGCCATCTACAATCTAAAACTCGCAACAACTGGTACAATAAGTTTGGACATTTCCGTACAGATGTCTCTACTACAAACTTATGTTATGCCCTCTGGTATGAAGATTGACTATTAAAATTGTAAAGTAATTTGATATTTTAAGGTTTACTAAACTGAATTGATTATTCTTTATTTTTGCTGTGTTAAAGTTTGCAACACTTCTATCTCTTTCCGCCAACTTAAGAAGTTGGCCAATGGAAAATTTTGTATATTTATTTTTTAGCCAATCAACTGTGTCTTGTATTTATTTATTTATTTTCCCAATCGTCCGCCTCTGTGGTGTAGTGGTTAGCGTGATTAGCTGCCACCACCGGAGGCCCGGGTTCGATTCCCGGCTCTGCCAGGAAATTTGAAAAGTGGTATGAGGGCTGGAACGGGGTCCACTCAGCCTCGGGAGGTCAACTGAGTAGAGGTGGGTTCGATTCCCACCTCAGCCATCCTGGAAGTGGTTTTCCGTGGTTTCCCACTTCTCCTCTAGGCGAATGCCGGGATGTTACCAAACATAAGGCCACGGCCGCTTCTTTCCATCTTCCTTGCCTATCCCTTCCAATCTTCCCATCCCTCCACAAGGCCCCTGTTCAGCATAGCAGGTGCGGCCGCCTGGGCGAGGTACTGGTCATCCTACCCAGTTGTATCCCCGACCAAGAGTCTGAAGCTCCAGGACACTGCCCTTGAGGCGGTAGAGGTGTGATCCCTCGCTGAGTCCGAGGGAAAAGCCGACCCTGGAGGGTAAACAGATGATGATGATGATGATGATGATGATGATGATGATGATTTTCCCAATCAAAATTGGGGGTGTGTCGGGCCTTAGCCCAGAATTTTCTGGAGCTTTCCTCTCGGGTATAAAAGCTGGCACATTTTCGGATCAAGTTGTCTTAATGATCGTTCCAGGCGACAGAGTGTGTGTTAATAAAGGAGGCGGGGGTTCCTCGTCGATCGCCGAGAAGTCCATTAGCTCAAGGTAATGGCAATCCTGGTTTAACCAAATAATAGCCTTTGAAAGATAGCTCGCGGGGAAAGTTTCCAATTTTTAATAATGTAACTTCAAGTTTCTACAATGTACATTCCAACTTTAAATGTGAATTTCAATCTTTTAATGTAACTTTCAAACTTTTGATGTAAATTTCAAACAAGCCAAAGGAATTTAACCGAAATGAGGGAATAGAGAGTGAGCTACCCTCTCGTGTTCCCTATCTATTTGATTTTGAGGTGACTTAGATTTCGTAATTTTTTCAGTTTGTAATCTTTGTAACTTAAATATTTTCTCATTCTAGTCACCTCAGTAATATAGTCTTAGCCTCTGTAACTTCGGACCATAAGCCCAAATAGGGTTTTAAACATTTCAGTTTTTCAAGGAGCGCAATTGTCCGCCTCCACATCATTTGAACTTGTTGGCCAGTAACTTAACCTATTGTTTTTCACAAAGGCCTGGTAGAATGGGTACTCGATACCCCTGTTTAACTCTATTCCATTCGTTTTATGTAAAGATGTTAGACCGTTGAACATATAAGACAGTGAAAACTGCTTGAATTTGTAAAATGCAGGTTAGCCTTTGATAGGCCTGGACGTTTCTGGAAATAGGTTCTTAAGTGTAAATTTTATACAGCCTAGATGCTCTTTCTATTAATGTAGAGGCATTGATGTAAATATTGACCTTTGGAAGGCAGGAAAGGTGTAATGTTTGGAGGGTAGTCTCCTGGGTAATTTTCCTGGAGCAAAGGTGCTCTTGACATTAATTGTATTGCTTCTATATCTCATCATTGTAGCTGAAATCTTGATTTCGCTTAACGAATTGTTTGTTAAAATTTAACATCTGAAAAGAAACCAAAAATAGCAGAGAAAGGAATATAACTCTAATTTTAAAGTGTTAAATTAATCTTCTGATCGTCTTATATCGACCCATTCATGCCCGCACCTCTGTGATCCACACAAACATGGTAACATAGGTATCTCTGTAAGAGCTGTGGAGTGTGCAGGTAGAACTACAGTATAAAGCAGGGCCTCTCAGGGTGCATGCGCGTGGTGCATGCACTGTGCACGGTGCAAACGACGACTTCGCTTGGTTGACCAGAGTGCAGACCCCCCACTCCTCTCTCCTACACCTGTCTCCCCGTTCGGCCTGTCTCCGCGTTCCTCACCTTCATTGCTGTTTCTCCCCCACTGCGAAATGTTTACGTGTGGTGAGCGGAGACGCATAGTTGTATGGGACAAGGTTAGCAGTGTTATTAAAAAAATTGATAAGTGAATTAGAAATACACATACATGTTTGAGAGGAGTGTAAACATAATGTTAAAAAATGCAGAACCCGTAACCAAAATGAAAATGCTACAGTACTGGAACAAACCTCATTTGTGGATATAGAATGCTCTTCTTCAAGCTGTTTCAACTTCCTTAATTCTTTCTCTCTGACGTCTCCTATGATTTCACAATAATTTTCCGAATGTAGTCTGTTGTAGTGTCTTTCAATAGACGATTTTCTTACGCACGTAATTATCGTCCCACAGACTAAGCATTTGGCGTTATCGTCACGACAAACAAACAAACAAACAAAAATACGAAAGTTCCCAGTTCGATTGAAATGGACTTTCGGAAGTGTTTGCTTTCTTCGAAACAGGTTGCTCCATTATTATGTTGTTGTCGTGCGCTTATCTATTTCACTGATAAACACGTCGTCTACCACCAAACGTTTCGTCGCTCTCAGCACACTACACCATCCGAGTCAAGCCGAGTTGAGGCGAAGCGTACCGATGCACAGTGCACAGGGCCTATGCACCTCGCTCTGCACGCGTGAGAGTTTGGACGTTTGAGAGGCCCTGGTATAAAGTGTTTTTTTTTTTTTTTTTTTTTTTTTGCTAGGGGCTTTACGTCGCACCGACACAGATAGGTCTTATGGCGACGATGGGATAGGAAAGGCCTAGGAGTTGGAAGGAAGCGTCCGTGGCCTTAATTAAGGTACAGCCCCAGCATTTGCCTGGTGTGAAAATGGGAAACCACGGAAAACCATCTTCAGGGCTGCCGATAGTGGGATTCGAACCTACTATCTCCCGGATGCAAGCTCACAGCCGCGCGCCTCTACGCGCACGGCCAACTCGCCCGGTGGTATAAAGTGTAGGAAGAACTTGCGCTTCAAGAACAGCAACAAGAAAAGTCAAAGAGGATAAGAACAATGACTTGCCCAAAAAGAGAAAACGTTCTAACGGGAAAACAGCGCTCGATGTAGATGGTAGAGAAAAAAAAAAAGCAAACGGATATGAAGCTTAAAACAAGGAGAAGAAACACGTGAATTTAGAAGGTGAGATGATCGTGATAAAATACTCAAGCGCTTAGAATGCCATCGAAAGCAACCCACCATAAACAGGTTCCCCCTCCACAGACGCCTGTCTGAGCAAGTCTATTAAACTAATCTGCTATTAACATGCACAATATAAGGTCGGTATTGAAAGCCTCAAAACCGGTTCCTTTCGAAGTGTCTCCGTGAGTCACCTCTGTTTAGCCAGAGGTCAGTCACTCCCAGAATGTCAAGAGCAGCTCTCGCTGACATAACAAGCCTTCCAGAACCAGTTCTCAGAATGCACTTGTATAGTCCGGTCTGCTGCACACACTTTCGCATACCTTACCTCGCAGTTGGCTGGAAGCTCATATCAAATACCGTGCATCGGTGGAATTGGCGTTGCTTCCTTGTATGCTGAATATTCCAGCAAAATTTTACGAATGTTCTCCGTTTCAAGACGAGTGTGGTAACGATAACCTGTTTTGAAGTTTGATGTTTGTTTGGATTCTTATACCGGGGGAATTAAAATTAGAAATGAACAAGAGGAAGCAAAAATAAGGAAAGGAGTTAGACAAGGTTGTGATTTGTCTCCCATGTTTTTTAATACCTACATCCAGGATGCGTTGAATAAGGTTCGAGAGGATTTGAATATAGGAATACTGATACAAGGTGAACAAATAAATATGAATAGTTCGTCGCTATAAGACCTATCTGTGTCGGTGCGACGTAAAGCCCCTAGCAAAAAAAAAAAAATGAATAGATTTTCAGATGGCATTGCCATAGTTGCAGTCAGTGAACAGCATCTCAAACAAATAATAGTAAAAATGGAGGAAATCATACGTAATGAGTAAAACATGGTCTGCGGTAAAAAAGCAGACGCAAGTATGAAAATAATGGTGGGCAACAAAACACTGGACCGAGCTCGATAGCTGCAGTCGCTAAAGTGCGGCCAGTATCCAGTATTCAGGAGATAGTAGGTTCGAACCCCACTGTCGGCAGCCCTGAAAATGGTTTTCCGTGGTTTCCCGTTTTCACACCAGGCAAATGCTGGAGCTGTACCTTAATTAAGGCCACGACCGCTTCCTTACAACTCCTGGCCCTTCCTTGTCCCGTCGTCGCCATAAGACCTATCTGTGTCGGTGCGACGTAAAGCAACTAGCAAAACACAGAAAACATGTTAAAGAATTTAAATATCTCGGATGCAAAATTACCAAAGATGGAAGAAGCAAGAAGGAAATCAAAAGTAGAATTGTACAAGCCAAATTAGTATTTCACAAAAAGAAACGTTTATTCACTACAGATTCCATTAATCTTAAAACAAGAAAAAGATTATTGAAAGCGTATGTTTGGAGCATTGCCCTTTATGGTTGCGAAACGTGGACAAGTGGAAAAGAAGAAAAAAGGAGGTATTTTGAACAATGGTGTTATGTAGAAGAATGCTGAAGATTAGCTGGACAGAAAAAATAATGAATGCTGAAATATTTAAGAAGATGGGGGGAAATTATACCTTATGGAAAAGTATAAAGAGCAGGAGGACTAGACTGATTGGACATATTTTGAGACACGATAGGCTGTTGGAAACGGTTTTGGAGGGAATGGTTGAAGGCAAAAGATGTCGAGGAAGACCACGCCTACAATATGTACAGCAAATCATGTCTGATGTGGGATGCAGAAGCTATTAAGAGGAAAGCTATGAATAGAGCCGAGTGGAGAACTGCCGCAGATCAATCCATGGATTGAATACTTAAGAAGAGAACAGTGAAGTGCCGTCAATATTTCAACCAAATTTCTTATTTAGTTTGTACTAGGGCAGGAATAGATTTTAGGGTACAGATTAATTAATTAAATTAATCAACAGACTCAAGGTTTACTAAAAGACCTAAACAGATATTTCCTTTTCCGTGACTGACCATGATCGAATTTAAAAACTATTTTGTAAGCATAAGGTGTTATGTTTCGCATGTATGTAATCATTATCGGTCGCCAGTCCATCTGAGAGTGAAATTCGCGTGCTTGTACGTTTATTAGGCCTATATTTTGATTAACTATGTTGAGTGTTAAGCATTTCCACTCTAGCTGTAGACCGTTTTACATCGACATTCTACTTCATCTCACACCAGCCCTTCATTTTTTCTGCGCTTCTAACATATTACTTGGTACGTTTTCAACACATTAAAACTTCCGAGAGATATACTTTCAATGGTTAGAACTAAATATTTGAATTTATAGAGACTTTTGTCAGATTGATTGGATTTGGTTGATCGTAATCTTTTTCTTATTCTTCCAGGCCTTTTCCAAATTGAATCAGCAGTTTGAAGAAGGGAACGAATCCAAAAACTAGTTATTGGGAAAATCAAAAAACCTCCCTAATTTTCTTATTTATTATTTTTTCCTAACTTTTATGAGACTTTCATTACATTAACCTACTCTTCCACTATCTTGGGCAGATCAATTGGACTAAAAATAAAAAAAATAAATGGCGTAGGCCTATGGCTTTTAGTGCCGGGAGTGCCCAAGGACAAGTTCGGCTCGCCAAATGCAGGTCTTTTGATTTGACGCCCGTAGGCGACCCGCGCGTCGTGATGAGGATGAAATGATGATGAAAACAACACATACACCCAGCTCTAGTGTCAGCGGAATTAACCAATTATGGTTAAAATTCCCGACCCGGCCGGGAATCGAACCCGGGATCCTTGCGGCCAAAGGCCAGCACGCTAACCATTTAGCCATGGAGCCAAACATCAGTTGGACTGTTCGTAACGAAATAATACGATATTAAAAACAGAAGATTTGTTCCCTTCTGCAAACTGATTATGAAATAGGCATAAAACACCAGAAGTAGTTTTGTTTTCTCAAAACATAACTACTACAGCGTAAACAGTAAAGTTCTATACTACTTATATGTTTTAATGAATTATGTACATAATGTACTCTGAAGTCCGCCTCTGTGGTGTAGTGGTTAGCGTGATTAGCTGCCACCCCCGGAGGTCCGGGTTCGATTCCCGGCTCTGCCACGAAAATTTGAAAAGTGGTACGAGGGCTGGAACGGGGTCCACTCAGCCTCGGGAGGTCAACTGAGTAGAGGTGGGTTCGATTCCCACCTCAGCCATCCTGGAAGTGGTTTCCTAACTTAAGGCCACGGCCGCTTCATTCCCTCTTCTTTGTCTATCCCTTCCAATCTTCCCATCCCTCCACAAGGCCCCTGTTCAGCATAGCAGGTGAGGCCGCCTGGGCGAGGTACTGGTCATTCTCCCCAGTTGTATCCCCCGACCAAGCGTCTGAAGCTCCAGGACACTGCCCTTGAGGCGGTAGAGGTGGGATCCCTCGCTGAGTCCGAGGGAAATGCCGAACCTGGAGGGTAAACAGATGATGATGATGTACTCTGAAAATCATTGCTGTTCTTCACATTCATTGTCATCTGCAGTTGTTGCAGTAATTTGTATCATCAACACTTGTTTATAAAATGGTTTGTACTCATCTGGAATGTACAGTACACTGCTTTGCCAAACTTAAGTACGAAGGCAACTTTCGTATGCTGTGTCACTGCCAAGTACCGTAGTTCGATGAAAGTTGAACCATAAATAGGAAGAACTGCTATAGTATGGTACGGTAGGCAACTGAAGGGAATATGCGATGAGGTGACCAGACATGACACTTTTATACACAGACAATAAATCACACGTAAGTCACTGCGACTCATGTTGGTTCTCTGGACATCATAAAAGAAGGGATATTGTTCTTAAAAGAGTGTGCGATCACGACGGACAGCGATGCATGGTCTGCAACGTGTTCCCATGCTGGCCATAAGACTGGTAAAGATTTCTTGTGGTAGGGCGTTCCATGTTTTCCCATCAACGCTAAATCCTGGATGGATGGTCGCTGGTTCATGTGGACGTGCCTAACATGTCCTGTACGTGCTCGATGGGATTTAAGTCAGGTGAATGGGCAAGCCAGTTCATTCGCCGAATATACTCTCGTTCCAAGAGCTTCTCCACCTGCGTTGTTCAATGGGGTCGTGCATTGTCATCCATAAAAATGAAGTCAGGGCCGGATGCACCCCTGAATAGACAAACACGGGGAGGAGTATACTGTCACAATAACGCTGACCGCTGAATGTACCCCGTTCAAATATTTGGAGGTCCGCACGCCCATGCAACATGATGTCTCACCTACACCATAACACTTGGACCACCAAAATGATCATGACTGAAAATATTCCTGGGTGCATTACGTGTTTCCACCTCTCGCCAGATGAGGGTATGTCCAGAATCACTACTCAGGTTGAATCTGCTCTCACCTGAGATGAGCAAACGACCCCACTCTTCGTCGGTCCAGACCTGATGCTCTTGGCACCATCGCAAATGGTGCCGCCGATGTGCGGGTATCAATAGAACACAACGTAATTGTCGTCGGGCAAATAGACCACCCCCATGCAGTCGCTATGCTACTATGGAGCATGAGATTGGGTGCCTTGAAGTAAGTCCTGTTAAATGCGGTTGCAATCGCACCCACTGTTTGTCGCGAGTCTCTTCTTGCCTGTTGCACAATCTGCTGCTGTAATTGGCCGTGGTCGACCACTTCTCGCCTTCGGGCAGCAGTACCTGTGGTACGGAATGCTCTCCATGCACATGAAACAATGCTGTGAGCAATACCAAACTTCTGGGCTACACTTGTCAGTTTCCCGATGATTCTTGCCCGTGTGAAGTCACCCAGATGTTGTCTCCGGGCCATGTTTTAATGAATACCACCACTACAGTGTACCGTAACAGCTCGCTGATTGACTGACGTTGTCTTCTCCCGTTCCTTCAACTGCCTCGTTTTGTACGGCCAGACCCATTTGGCGTTACAGTCGTACTGACCTCACGCCAGGTTTTTAAGCATGTGTGGGAGACCTCTGGCAACATGTTACCGTAATTTCATTAATTTCCACCGAGTGGTTGATATGTTATGTTGCTTTATCTATCTTCACCTTAGTTTTGCACAGCGGTGTTTGTTACTCTCTTGCCTACATCCCGGATCTTCATGTCTTGTATTGAAATGTTTATTGTTTTTTTTCTAGTTGCTTTACGTCGCACCGACACAGATAGGTCTTATGGCGACGATGGGATAGGAAAGGCCTAGGGGTGGGAAGTAAGCGGCCGTGGCCTTTATTGAAGGTACAGCCCCTGCATTTGCCTGGTGTGAAAATGGGAAACCACGTAAAACCATCTTCAGGACTGCCGACAGTGGGGTTCGAACCCACTATCTCTCGGATGCAAGCTGAAATGTTTTCACTGTAAACATTTTCTGTTGGAATGTGGGGTATACTCTTCACCACGAAGTATTTTCTTTTTCTGTACTCCATAACTAGACTATATGTTTCTGGACGACAAATTTGTTTCTTTTTCTTTACAGTAGTAGTTTCATTGTCACTTCCAGATGTGAACGAAAACGTTATAGCACTAACCTAACACCAAACACGTTAAAACTAGACCAAGCAGTCATAATGCTTTCCTACAAAAACTTCACATCAATTAAGAAATACCAGACTAACGCACTTTTAAAAGACGTACGGTAGGTCAACAAATCTTTTTTTTTTTTTTTGGCTAGTGGCTTTACGTCGTAGTGACACATATAGGCCTTATGGCGACGATGGGATAGGAAAGGCCTAAGAGTTGGAAGGAAGCGGCCGTGGCCCTAATTAAGGTACAACCCCAGAATTTGCCTGGTGTGACAATGGGAAACCACGGAAAACCATCTTCAAGGCTGCTGACAGTGGGATTCGAACCCACTATCTCCCGGATTAAAACTCACAGCCGCGCGCCCCTAACCGCACGGCCAACTCGCCCGGTAACAAACCAATTAAACGAGTATTATAAACTCAAACTTCATAGATTAAACACAAAACAAAACTGTAATAAACTGCATAACATGGGGTTATAAACAAAAATCTAGTGTTTGCAGTGAACTATATCTTGTGGAATGAGCTAGTGCAGTTTGTCTATAACCCGCCTGGTAATGAAATGGCGTATGGCTTTTAGTGCCGGAAGTGTCCGAGGACATGTTCGGCTCGCCAGGTGCAGGGCTTTCGATTTGACTCCCTTAGGCGACCTGCGCGTCGTGATGAGGATGAAATGATGATGAAGACCACACACACACCCAGCCCCCGTGCCAGAGGAATTAACCAATGATGGTTAAAATTCCCGACCCTGCCGGGAATCGAACCCGGGACTCCTGTGACCAAAGCCAGCTCGCTAACCATTTAGCCATGGAGCCGGACACCCACCTGGCGACCTTGATCGTTAAGGCATCGAAGTGTGACACTGTGGTTAGCCGGTTCGAGTCCCGTTGGTCGAAAGAATTTCACCATCAGAATGTTGTCCGGCAGGGTAGGGGAGGTGGTGGTATACAATTTCTAATCACAACATTGCGTGCCAAAATCTTGGAGTAAATTCCAAACTTCTCCGCAGTGCTCGTACGGAGTGAGGGAATATGGCGCTGTTGATGGTGATTCGTCTGTCGGATGGAGACGTAAAGCCTTGAGCAGACCCCTTGGTGCTATTCGACAGGAGTAGGCTATGTGCCGGCACCGGGTTTCACCCTCTCCTTTCCTACTGTCATATATCACGTCATTCATGTCGTCTCATCTCATTAACTCCTCTGATGAGGTTGACGTCGGTAAGGGCATCCGGTCATAAAAAACTCACTGCGTAGATTCCTACTCGACCTTGTAGAGGAACGGGACAAGGGTTGGACATCCTTGGCTTTGACAATATGAAAGTGACTGAGCGATGCAAGTAATACTGTTCCTTATGCAGCCATTCCCTGTTATGAATGGTGTGAAGATGTTGCTCATAGGGTTGGTGCATGCGTGTTAGTGGGCTTGGCAGGCTGATATGTAATAGCAACTTCTCGCGCACTGAATCTCTCACACTCCTCATTTTCCTAGCACGCCTCATCAATGAAGCCTAGGCCATCAGTAACAGCTAATGGTGGAGCTGTTGAGGATCCAAACAGTCTTCGGGCTTGTAACGGTTCAAATCCCGTTACAAGATTGTATCTGTATTATTATTATTACTATTATTATGTCAGTATTATTATTTTATCTGTGATATTATTACTATTATTGTAATTATCATTCTTATTCAATTCAATTTTGCAATGCTTCTCGCTTGCATGATTGTACTTAGATGTATGCATATATACGTATGTGTTGAATAACACTCAAGACATCTACAGTGAGAATTGTTATATATCAGATGTTGGATATGACATTGCTATATTGTGCAATACTGCTGACATTTCTGTCAAGTCATCGTGAGCATTTAGCAATGAGCTCAGATACTCAGGCCGCCCCAGGGGATTTCACCATTACATGTAATACTTGTCGCGTAGTGGGAGTAGGTCATTATTATTTCTGGAGGTTACGTAGGTGTGCCATGCTGTGCCTATATAAGGTGGCTGCATATTGTAGCGTCAGTCATTAGTTAAACGGAAGCAGTACAGTGAAGAAGCCAAAATGGATAAGTGAACAGTCATTATTCAATTGGAAGGAGAGGCCACAGTTGGCCATTGTGTGAACGAGATGGAGAAGACTCAGTGAGCCATTAGTCTTTGGTCATTGAGAGAGTGAGGCCAAAGTTGGTCGGTCACCTAGTTGAAGAAACGGACGCAAAGGCTTACCATGGAGTCATAGAGGGACACACTTGCAAAGAAGTGATACCATATAGACTTACAAAGAGGTCATATGATATGGAGAAGAAGCAGTTACATGGATATATCACAAAATTAGGCGTGACACATCTACAGTAAACACCAGATTTAAGGAATACGTCGTAATTACACTCAAAGTGTTGAAGGTACAGTCAAGTGAAACAGTGAGGGATATATTTTGTATAAATTGTTAAATGTCCGGTCAAGAAGAATTCAAATTCATGCCTAGTTTCTTTCAGTTGCAATGCCATAATTTCATATTCTCATCTGTTTTATCGTAACAAGACTCACTATTTTTTTATATTATTTAAAGAATATATTTTGTTCTATCAAATGAATTCATAGTATTATTTCAATGATAGAATTAGCTAACCTCAAATTAAATGGGCAAACCGAACGCCAATCTCCTTTTCCCAGAACTTATATGGTATGTTGTCAAAAGTAAGCTTATTACCCCACACCCTAGAGATAGTCAAGATTCTCATTCTATTATTGCTGCACTGAGTGATAGCTGGCGCCCTTCAAATAACGTATGCGTAAGTAAGCAGGTAAGAAGTAAGTGTGAGTACAAGGTCCGACGATTGTGTATTTTATTTAATGAATATAAATTTTCATATTTTCCATTTTAAAGCAGATATTTTCTTAATTTCCATTTTAAACGCAGAATTTCATAATTTTCAATTTCAATGCAGTTTTAATATCTTTGTAAAAGTAGTCAGTTTGTCACGAACATTTACATTTTCAGTGACAGCTAATGGTGGAGCTGTTGAGAATCCAAACAACCTTCGGGCTGAAGACTGAACATACACACTATTAGGCTCCATAAGGAAGCACAGAAGCTTGTTTGAAGTTTAGAGGCAGTACTAACATTCCTACCCTGTTACTTGTTGACCGGTTACAGATTTTCTTTAGTTATTTGAAGTGCCTTGTATTAGGCTTCGTCGTCTTCTTCTTCTGGATCGGGGGTACAACTGGGGAGGATGACCAGTACCTCGCCCAGGCGGCCTCACCTGCTATGCTGAACAGGGGCCTTGCGGGGGGATGGGGAGATTGGAAGGGATAGACAAGGAAGAGGGAAGGAAGCGGCCTTGGCCTTAAGTTAGGTACCATCCCAGTATTTGCCTGGAGGAGAAGTAGGAAACCACTTCCAGGATGGCTGAGGTGGGAGTCGAACCCACCTCTACTCAGTTGACCTCCCGAGGCTGAGGTGACCCCGTTCCAGCCCTCGTACCACTTTTCAAATTTCGTGGCAGAGCCGGGAATCGAACCCGGGCCTCCGGGTGTGGCAGCTAATCACACTAACCACTACACCACAGAGGCGGACTGTATTAGCCTTACGGGTGGTAATACATCGACTACATTAGCGTCGTTCCTCGAAACAGTTCCGTGTGGGGTTTTCAGGTTATATTTTCTGCTTCACGCTGTGCTGTGGACGAAGAACAAACGATAGAAAATGAGTCCTTTACAGTTTTCATCTGTCATAACAGCGTGTAACATTCGTTCGTCAACGTATTTTATAACCTCAAGTTCCAGTGCCCATTTGACTACAGTTCCTTGGACATCTAGGAATACTGAGAACTACCCATGCTCTGCACTTTTTATAAATGAAATATTCTGGAAATGTAAATGGATCATTTCAAAATTTTCTTGGAACAGTTAAGAATGAGAGTGACGAGCTGGTGAAAGGAACAGTGGGGTTGAAGAAAGCGAGATGGAGAGATAGTACGTCTATTTACGAACTTAGGAAGGTGTGGTCAGGTGCTGCAAGAAGCAGCAAGTGTAGCGAATGTTCCTCCCAAAAGCTGAACTGCAACTTGTATTATGTTACTTTTATATCCTAATACTCAACCCAATACCACAGTGAAACGGATACACAGGAAAATGATACTGGAAAGTAACCATTTGTCCCATCCCTAGCCCCTACCCGCAGGGAGTGATGTGGGAGAGTAGACTTTCACTATCACAACAACTCTATACTTAAAATAAATCGTGCCAAAACATGATACAACAATGTACATGTTACCGGTATTGGATTACGTTAATAATAATAATAATAATAATAATAATAATAATAATAATAATAATAATAATAATAATAACATAATAATTTAGGGGTATTAGGTCGCGTAACATTAATACTCAGCTGATGCATTTCGATCCTGCGACCAGGATTGTCTTCAGAGCAATAACAAAGCATGTAATGGCAACTGTCACTCCATAGGTTTGTGAGGAGGATGAATTTAACGGTGAACTTGAGTTCCTAACCAGAACTTTTCTAAGCAATGGCTACTCAAGGAAACAGATTGACAAGTGCTAATTCTAAGTCAAAAGACAGATTGTCATGAATAGGTTTGGCTATATTCTCAGGCGGCACAATATCAACACCATTTTAAGCCTAATATCATCATAGACAATTTCTTGTGAACTGTTAAAGATCCTATTGGTTTAAACTGTGCTAGAATATATATGATTCTTTGCTCCTGTGGATCGGCAACAAGAGTTAAGGAACATCGCAGACACTTACGTCTTTGCCAGCCAGAGAAGTCTGCTGTGACAGAACATGCCATGCATAATGAATTTGCTTTTTTACGTCGCACCGACACAGAGAGGTCTTAAGGTGACGATGGAAGAGGAAAGGGCTAGGAGTCGGAAGGAAGCGGCCGTGGCCTTAATTTAGGTGCAGCCCCAGCATTTGCCTGGTGTGAAAGTGGGAAACCACGGAAAATCATCTTCAGGGTTGCCGACAGTGGGGTTCGAATTCACTATCTCCCGGATGCAAGCTCACAGCTGCCCGCCCCTAACCGCACAGCCAGCTCACCTGGTCTTCGATAGAACATTTTACATCACTATTTACAGAAACAATAATAATTACAGCAATCAGAAAATCTTTGTTGCATTGATTATACATATCCCGGAGGCCCGGGTTCGATTTCCAGCTCTGCCACGAACTTTTGGAAAGTGGTACGAGGATGAAACGGGGTCCACTCAGCCAACTGAAATGAAATAGCGTATGGCTTTTTTTTGCCGGGAGTGTCCGAGGACAAGTTCGGCTCGCCAGCTGAAGGTCTTTTTATTTGACTCTCGTAGGCGACCTGCACTTCGTGATGAGGATGAAATGATGATGAAGACGATGGATACATCCAACCCTCGAGCCAGCGCAAGTAACCAATTATGGTTAAAATTCCGACCCTGCCGGGAATCGAACCCGGGACCTCTGTGAACAAAGGCCAGCACGCCATGGAGCCCACGTCAGCTTTCCTCCAAGTGGTTTTCCGTGGTTTACCACTTCTCCTCCAGGCAAATGTCGGGATGGTACTGTGCCATATCATATATGCCCCAAATATTAATTATATAATATGGTCTAACATTGTGCATCTAATACAAGTAGGAGTCATGATACGACCTAGAAGTTGCGTAATGCAGTATTCCGTCATCGCGTGACATCAGTAATAGCTTCTTATCTATGCATAGCGACAGTGAATAACTCGGGTATTCCGTATGAGTCAATCGGGGATGCACGAGAGTGTTTGAGAGCGGCCGATTATAAAAGGACCAATCACAGCCCTGGAAGTGATATGGCAGAATGAAGGGATTTACAAAACAAATTAAGTCAGTCTTACCAACTTCTAAATTTACAGTGCTGCACTACTCTTTATTTTATTAGGCAATTTGTTATAAAGCTAGACTCTACGGTTTTAATATGAAATAGAAGCCAGTTAAACATTAAAAGAACTACCTGTAGACAGTTGCAATACTTAATTTGAATTAATAAAGTAAATAACATATTTTTATTGATCAGCGCTTTGCAGAGTAGTGGGTGAGCAGTAACGTCATCACGCCAGTGCCGCGCACTTTATATAGATATATATACTGTACCGCGCACTTTATAATAATAGATGTATTGTGCCGCGCACTTTATATAGATAGATGCCATGCGCCGCGCACTTTATCTAGATAGGTGTATTGTGTCGCGCACTTTATATAGATACATATCATGTGCCACGCACTTTATATAGATAGATGTATTGTGCCGCGCACTTTATATAGATAGATGCCATGCACCGCGCACTTGATGTAGATAGGTGTATTGTGCCGCGCACTTTATCTAGATAGGAGTATTGTGCCGCGCACTTTATATAGATACATATCATGTGCCGCGCACTTTATATAGATTGATGTATTTTGCCGCGCACTTATATAGATAGATGCAATGTGCCGCGCACTATATAGATAGATGTCATGTGCCGCGCACTTTATATAGATAGATGTATTGTTGCGCGCACTTTATACAGATAGACGCCATGTGCCGCGCACTTTATCTAGATAGGTGTTTTCTGCCGCGCACTTTATATAGATAGATGTCATGTTTCGCACACTTTATATGGATAGATATATTGTGCCGCGTAGTTTATTTAGATAGGTGTATTGTGCAGCGCACTTTATATAGATAGATGTCATGTGCTGCGCACTTTAAATAGATAGATGTATTGTGCCGCGCACATTATACAGATAGGTGTATTGTGCCGCGCAATTTATATAGATAGATGTCATGTTTCGCGCACTATATAGATAGATATATTGTGCCGCGCAGTATATTTAGATAGGTGTATTGTGCAGCGCACTTTGTATAGATAGATGTCATGTGCCGCGGACTTTAAATAGATAGATGTACTGTGCCGCGCACATTATATAGATAGGTGTATTGTGCCTCACACTTTATATAGATAGATGTAGTGTGCGCGCACTTTATATCGATAGACGTCACGTGCCGCGCGCTTTATATAGATAGATGTATTGTGCCGCGCACCTTATTTAGATAGGTGTATTGTGCCGCGCACTTTATATACATAGATGCCATGTGCCGCGGACTTTATCTAGATAGGTGTATTCGACCACGCATTTTATATAGATAGATGTCATGTTTCGCGCACTATATAGATATATTGTGCCGCGCAGTTTATTTAGATAGGTGTATTGTGCAGCGCACTTTATATAGATAGAAGTCATGTGCCGCGCACTTTAAATAGATAGATGTACTGTGCCGCGCACATTATATAGATAGGTGCATTGTGCCGCACACTTTATATAGATAGATGTATTGTGCCGCGCACTTTATCTAGATACGTGTATTCTGCCGCGCACTTTATATATATAGATATCATGTGCCGCGCACTTTATATAGATAGATGTATTGTGCCACGCAACTTATTTAGATAGGTGTATTGTGCCGGGCACTTTATCTAGATAGATGCCATGTGCCGCGTACTATATCTAGATAGGTGTATTCTGCCGCGCACTTTATATGGATAGATGTCAGGTTTCGCGCACTTTATATAGATAGATGTCATGTGCCGCGCACTTTATATAGATAGATGCCATGTGCCGCGCACTTTATCTAGATAGATGTATTGTTCCGCGCACTTTATCTAGATAGGTGTATTGTGCCGCGCACTTTATATAGATATATATATTGTACCGCGCACTTTATAATAATAGATGTATTGTGCCGTGCACTTTATATAGATAGATGCCATGCGCCGCGCAATTTATCTAGATAGGTGTATTGCGCTGCGCACTTTATATAGATAGATGTAGTGTGCGCGCACTTTATATAGATACATATCATGTACGGCGCACTTTATATAGATAGATGTTTTGTGCCGCGCACTTTATATAGATAGATGCCATGTGCCGCGCACATTATCTAGATAGTTGTATTCTGCCGCGCACTTTATATTGGAACCTTTCCCACCGTCCCCCATGACTCATGGGACCATGTGACAACAAACCAACCCTTTCGGGTCACGAACACATGGGACCATGCTCCACGGAAGTCGATAGTCAAGGGATCTTTTTGGTCTGTGCCGATTTCTCCTCATTGGGATTGTATACTTAATCCACTCACATGAAGAGTTATCGACCATTCGACTCAGCCAGATCAAAGCTACTCTCCCGTTCCTGAGGTCTGAACACGGACTCCTCAGGGCCGAAGAACGTTCGCGGCATAAAGAGGCTATCAAACATAAGCTATCTTAAAGGCCTACAATGAACGGAAGAGGATTCTGGATGCATGTTTTTCGGTATAGATAGGCATGAAATCGTTTGGAACAATTTACTACTCACTCGGTGAAATATACAAATTTACATACACTCTTGATACTTCTTACACAATTAATATGAGCAAATCACTTATTTTAGCAGCAGAAAAATCCGGGCTGCCATTGACATCGGCTGTTACCTCCACATTCCACAGACAAAATCTATGTGAAAGGCAACGTTAGCTGTTATTTTCTCTACTCCAATAAATTTTCCTTTTTGACATAGACGTAGATATCCATATCCCTCTCTACCAAAACAGAGAATAACCGAGAGGTTGTTAATATGATTTCACTTTTTCACATACTATCACTTTGAATTGCCTGTGTCATATATTGCTTACATAATTATTACATTAGTTTGGATGTATGCTACACAAATTGTTTTGTGTATTATCGCAATTGTTTTGTGCGCGTCATCACCCGGTTTAGCATAAACCACTGAGTACCCTATCATATTCACAAAAACAAACAAAACAAGCCATGTTCCCCCAATGCGAGTATTCCATGGGACTGAATCCCGTATTACACATTAGACTCTATTTACACAAAAGAAAAATGTCCGCCTTTGAAGGGTCGGCTAACGCTAGGAATCAATGAAGTAAAGATTAAAAACATAATTAATCCGAACATTCTGACCATATCAGAAATCCGTCACTAAAACACGGAGAAGGAAAGAAAAAGGACTCAAGTCTTCCATATAAAATAAACACAGACTTGAACAACGAACTATCATTTGCAATCACTACCAGTGGACTTTCACGAAGTCTAGATTCAAATCGACATCGATTAAAAGTAACCAACAAAAACACATCCTGAAAAAGAAAATATATCAAACACATGTATCAATAAAGACGATGGCTGTAATTTAACCGTTGTAACCCGCTGTCTTAGCGAGCTGTTGATCACTGCTGTGCCCACATGAGGTTCGAACCTGAGACTCTGGTCGTCTCCATCCAGGGTACTGTAATCAAGCCCTAATTAATCTAATCGTGTATCGAACTGTCATAACAAAAATAAACATCTATATTGCTCTGTAGGTCCTGGTCTACGGGGTGGCAATTAAAGCACTTGCTGTCTTTATTCTCAAAAGAAACCAGAATGTTGGTCCGAACAACCTTTCTGCTTGTATATCTTCCTCCCTGTTCCAGATTCTCCCCTCTCAGCCATAAATTCACAGCTGACACTTGTCCCACGGTCCGGAGACAAAAAAAACACCATTCAGCCTGCTTTCCGCTAGGCCTTTTTCTCTCTGTGTCCATCAAATTATTTCATTAGAAAACTGGCACATTTTATTCAATGCTCGGACCAGCCCACATACATTCAGTACACGAGAATCATTTCTCAAATTCGACCGTTAATTCACATTTCATTCTCTCATATCTCTGGAGGTCTGGAGTTCGACTCGTGTCTTCTCTCCTTCCAAAGTGCACCATCCGTTAGCCCCTGACCACAGCAATACTCCTATTTCTCCGCCTCTGAGGCGAGTGTGTGTACCTATCAGATACTACCCTATCTATCGGTATAAATCATCAATCAAAATACCTGAGGTAAAATAATAACAATACTAATAATAATAATAATAATAATAATAATAATAATAATAATAAGAAGAAGAAGAAGAATCTTCTAACCTTTTGCTTGAAATGTATAGTATCAAAACACTGCTCAAGTTACATTAAGAAAATAATAATAATAATAATAATAATAATAATAATAATAATAATAATAATGAAATTCAAATTAATTTAAATTATTAAATCCTTCCAAACCACTAACAGACCTTCTACATCTAACCTCAATAGTGTAGTGGAGGACAGGGGTTCAAACCTCGGCACGTCATTCCTTGAACATCACCAGTTACAGCCAAAACTTTTATTACCATGCAACAACATGCTATTTCTGACTTTACGAACATAGTGCTGATTCTAGCCCAAGTTTTTCCTTTCATACGGGCACTTGTTGATGACTCTGTCACCTCGCTAATCCCTACGTAACTTAGGCACTTGCTCAGATGAGATCTACATTATTAATCTACATATCATTCTACTCCTTTCCCCCCCTCAATTCCTTCTCAGCACTAAATAAACAAATTATAATAACATGCAAATATATCCACTAAAAAGGGGTCCCCTATTCTATACACTAACACAGGATCACTCCCTTCCCATATCTAATTAATTAATTGAAACAAAAATGAATAAAAGGATTCCCGACCATTCTTGGGCGGATTATACCTATTTATATATGTTATTTTAACCCTATACTTCATGACTATTATTTACAAAGGGAAATACTAGCATTGGAAAGAAACATAACTTTGTACTCAACAGTTGACGTCTTCGGCCCTGTCCGGAGGATCCGGAGGCCTGCCCATGTTGGATTACTCCATGGCGCTGGATCCTGTAGTCCTGGAGTTCAGAAGTTCCATATCTTGTCTCGCGTAATCCATTTTAGTAACACACGGATCACTGAAATTAGATTGTAATTCACACAATTTATCAATTTCTTGCACACGTGTTACCGTTCACTCCTATTACTTCTTTGTCTACCCACTGCCAGTTACAAGGAGATGAATATATCGGCTACTTTCAGCTAGTCTATTACACTGTTAAACCGGGCGTTCCCAGCATTCGTATGATGCATAATTTTCTATCCCTATCTTCTGTATGGTTTAATAGTTCAGGAACACTCCTCACTAGATTGTTAATCAGTTAATAATCTGACCTACGCTCTGTTCAGAAACAGCGTGATTTTATACAGTTCTTTGTTCTGCTCGAGAAATTCTACGTACTATCAAGTAGTTGTTATGCAAAATCCTACTTCATCTTTCACGAAGTCTTAGTCTACTTTGCAACCGATATCTTAAGTATATCTCATTACCGTAATCGTCTGTTGCCTATCACAAATTATAATCAAAAAAAACTGAAAGATTTTCCCTGCCGCTTTGTTCACATAGTATACCAAGGAGCGGTAATCCGACAGCGAAGCGACCGTCGTTTCCCGTCGAAAGCTCCTCAACGACTACTCAAGTTCCCTGGAACGGCAAAAAACTTATACTAGCCCCGGTAGTAGGGGCGGTTTAGTGACTTCATCCCCACTCTTATTTCGACTGCTCCTGGATAAACCAGCCTGTCGAAATTAGCAATACGCTAGACGGTGTGACTTGGTTATGCACAAGTACGCTATGCCATGCGGAATTTGATATGTTCGGCGGATCTGCCGTAATTAATTTATCATCTTGGAGGGGAAGTAGGGAATCCCCAAAGGCATCTGGCTTCAGCCATCGCGTCCGTACGCTATGGGTATTATGTAAGTTGTTTACCAACGCCTTTCGCTTGGAGAGTATTTTCTACCAGAACTCTTGACTTTATAATTCCACCAAAATTCAGCCCACTACTCTAACGGGTGGAGTATTGTTAATTAAGCCTTATTTATGCCGAAAATGCATTAAATTTTGCCCGATCGCTTTGGCACCGCTGTACGCTGGCATATGTTTTCCAATATGGAGTCGCTAAACAGTGTTCTTCTCCTGCTTCTTCTATGACGTGTACCTCGTTCGGGGATTCTTTAAGCCACCCAGTGGGCGGGTGAGGCGCCTCTCTGGCGGGCTTCGTATTGCACAACCTGGTGATACTCCCAACATCTACACAAAGAGAGCTTGCTACCGGCTTCCTTACCAAGCATATCCCTTGAAATACCTATTAATTGTGCCGATACGGTCACATCTGCCCCTCCGTTGGTTTCAAGAAATTTGAAACGGAGTTGCGAATTTCTTGAAGAATTACTACTCAATCCGTCCTAAGATCAATCTTCTTTAGCTGCTCTAAGTTTCTGTGATTCCAACCTCAACTGGGCATTTTCTCTCTGGAGCAAGAAACATACTCGTGCCATAATGTCGCGTCTCTGGTACAGCTCTATGCACTCCTCACAACTCTGGTCACTCAAATCATCTCGTTCCTCCACCGTCATTACATGGACTGCTGGATCTTCTTCACCATCTTCTTCTTCGTCCCCTGGATCCTCATCTTCGTCTCTCTCCAGATCCTCTTCCTCTTCTTCCGCGTTCTCGTCCACGTGATTGGCGCCTATTCTGCTGCTTCCTGGAGGATGGTACAATTTCAAATTATTTAGTCCATTTCTCTTCTAAAACCATTTCGAAGTCAATTTATTCTCATGTTCAATGGTTTTCGTTGGTCCATGACCTCAAAGTCAATTAAATTTTATTATATACTATTTACCATGGAATGTATTGTACAGTAGGTGTTAGACCATTGCTCACTACTGGTCTTGCTTGTCCTCTCATTTTCCTCGATAACGATACTCAGTCCCCTGGGATCTAACAAACCATCCCTGGCTCAGCTTCTATGAACATCAAGTTCAAACCTTCATTTTTCTTCTTTCTCTTCCTGCTGGATTTGCCACAATGGTATCGGTCTTCCCTCTTCCGCGGTCTGTCGTTTAGTCTCGCATGCCGTATTGATGGCTGCCTCGTTTGAATTCCGGAAAGTCGCTTCTTTCTTCTTCTTCGCCATCTCGGTTTGCCGTACGAACCTCGGTGTAGGCTGGAAAAACCTCCTCTCGTCATCCGTGACGTACCTTTTTTGCGTTTCTTCTTTCGGCCAATATTCTTACCGGCAGATTTGTTTAAATGCTCCTTAGAGTCAGCACTAATCTGCTGTCTGCACCATTTAGCTTGAAATTTCCCGTTAGCCAAATCAGTCATGTTCGCCTCCTCGTTAATTTTCCTCTTCAAAAGGACTATACCAGCCGTCCGCTCATGCCTCTCTTGCACACGCCCAGCTTCCTCTAACGGTTCCTGTCTGACCTCTCTTGTTCCTGGACGGGTTTTGGATATTTCCCTAGTTATAGCCTCAGTTTCCCTACGCGGATTTTCCTGGTATTCAACTGTCGCCTTCATATGTCCGTCTAACTGCTCCGCGACACTTGTGCTTCGAGCCTCAACACAGTCAATGCGTTCAATTGCCGTGTCCATGGTCTTATTTATCTCCCCTGCTTCCTTGCACTCGACCTGTACCCGGTCTATCATTCCCAGAATGTTCTCACTATACTTATCCAGTTTTTTCGATAGATTATCCTGAATGTCCTCACTATACTTATTCAGTTTTTTCTGCATATCTTCACTATACTTATTTAGTTTTGCCTTCATGTCCTCGCTATTTTCCCGCATCAGTTCCTTCATACCCTGCATGTCCTCGCGCAACTCCCTTAAGAGTTCCCTGACTACTTCCATATCCATCGTAATACAACTGTTTTCATTAAAAATGAGACCCCCTTCACCTTCGGACCTTGGACCTCGGGTTGATAGACGCACAAAACAATGTTCATTCAAGAATGCGTTCCCCCCGTTCAACTTCGAAAAATTTTGAAAATCAAAACATTAATTCCAAAACACCGCCTCAAACACGGCTAACTCGAAGTTGCCTAACATGTACACCCCTGTTTCACCGAGTGCATAAACAACTTTTAAAAACATAGCCTTTTTCATCAATAATCAATTTTGAATAAATTAATCACGCGCGCATTAAATTACCAACACTGGTGGTATATGCCAATAAAGCAGGTCATCCGTCAAGCATTGAGGCAGATACACCCGATACAATAGGTCATATCGTCCCAAGACTTTCCGTCTGAAACCTAATTTATTGCCATTTCATAATCAGCTCAAGGGCCTGAGGTTACCCTTGCTAAATCACGAGAAATCTACCTTAATATGTAAATAACATTCACTACTAGCAATGAGGCCTACATCAAACAGTACCTTCCGACTCATACCCGCGAATATGATTACCTGAAGGGTATCGATATTCATTTTCCCCCAGATTCTGGAAAATCATTTCATTGTTTCCTGGACTCGATTGACTCCTTATTTACCTTCCGGGTACGTCCATTGCTTTGAATGACCGTCATGGTTATTGCAATGATAATAATAATAATAATAACCACGACATACCGAAAAATTCCTCACATTAACATTTATTATTTACTTAGTCATTCAGATTTAACTACTGGTCCAATTACGTGCATCCAAGTATGAACTAAATCAGTTTCTTGTCATAATTGGCCATTCCTATCCATTTTAACTTAGGCATATGTGCCATGCGCCCATTAAAAGAAAACATTAAAATCCGAAAATACCAACCGAAAAATGCCGAAAATGCCTACACGCAAATGCCGAAAATGCCGAAAATGCCAACACGGAGGGCGCCATATGGAACCTTTCCCACCGTCCCCCATGACTCATGGGACCATGTGACAACAAACCAACCCTTTCGGGTCACGAACACATGGGACCATGCTCCACGGAAGTCGATAGTCAAGGGATCTTTTTGGTCTGTGCCGATTTCTCCTCATTGGGATTGTATACTTAATCCACTCACATGAAGAGTTATCGACCATTCGACTCAGCCAGATCAAAGCTACTCTCCCGTTCCTGAGGTCTGAACACGGACTCCTCAGGGCCGAAGAACGTTCGCGGCATAAAGAGGCTATCAAACATAAGCTATCTTAAAGGCCTACAATGAACGGAAGAGGATTCTGGATGCATGTTTTTCGGTATAGATAGGCATGAAATCGTTTGGAACAATTTACTACTCACTCGGTGAAATATACAAATTTACATACACTCTTGATACTTCTTACACAATTAATATGAGCAAATCACTTATTTTAGCAGCAGAAAAATCCGGGCTGCCATTGACATCGGCTGTTACCTCCACATTCCACAGACAAAATCTATGTGAAAGGCAACGTTAGCTGTTATTTTCTCTACTCCAATAAATTTTCCTTTTTGACATAGACGTAGATATCCATATCCCTCTCTACCAAAACAGAGAATAACCGAGAGGTTGTTAATATGATTTCACTTTTTCACATACTATCACTTTGAATTGCCTGTGTCATATATTGCTTACATAATTATTACATTAGTTTGGATGTATGCTACACAAATTGTTTTGTGTATTATCGCAATTGTTTTGTGCGCGTCATCACCCGGTTTAGCATAAACCACTGAGTACCCTATCATATTCACAAAAACAAACAAAACAAGCCATGTTCCCCCAATGCGAGTATTCCATGGGACTGAATCCCGTATTACACATTAGACTCTATTTACACAAAAGAAAAATGTCCGCCTTTGAAGGGTCGGCTAACGCTAGGAATCAATGAAGTAAAGATTAAAAACATAATTAATCCGAACATTCTGACCATATCAGAAATCCGTCACTAAAACACGGAGAAGGAAAGAAAAAGGACTCAAGTCTTCCATATAAAATAAACACAGACTTGAACAACGAACTATCATTTGCAATCACTACCAGTGGACTTTCACGAAGTCTAGATTCAAATCGACATCGATTAAAAGTAACCAACAAAAACACATCCTGAAAAAGAAAATATATCAAACACATGTATCAATAAAGACGATGGCTGTAATTTAACCGTTGTAACCCGCTGTCTTAGCGAGCTGTTGATCACTGCTGTGCCCACATGAGGTTCGAACCTGAGACTCTGGTCGTCTCCATCCAGGGTACTGTAATCAAGCCCTAATTAATCTAATCGTGTATCGAACTGTCATAACAAAAATAAACATCTATATTGCTCTGTAGGTCCTGGTCTACGGGGTGGCAATTAAAGCACTTGCTGTCTTTATTCTCAAAAGAAACCAGAATGTTGGTCCGAACAACCTTTCTGCTTGTATATCTTCCTCCCTGTTCCAGATTCTCCCCTCTCAGCCATAAATTCACAGCTGACACTTGTCCCACGGTCCGGAGACAAAAAAAACACCATTCAGCCTGCTTTCCGCTAGGCCTTTTTCTCTCTGTGTCCATCAAATTATTTCATTAGAAAACTGGCACATTTTATTCAATGCTCGGACCAGCCCACATACATTCAGTACACGAGAATCATTTCTCAAATTCGACCGTTAATTCACATTTCATTCTCTCATATCTCTGGAGGTCTGGAGTTCGACTCGTGTCTTCTCTCCTTCCAAAGTGCACCATCCGTTAGCCCCTGACCACAGCAATACTCCTATTTCTCCGCCTCTGAGGCGAGTGTGTGTACCTATCAGATACTACCCTATCTATCGGTATAAATCATCAATCAAAATACCTGAGGTAAAATAATAACAATACTAATAATAATAATAATAATAATAATAATAATAATAATAATAATAATAATAATAAGAATCTTCTAACCTTTTGCTTGAAATGTATAGTATCAAAACACTGCTCAAGTTACATTAAGAAAATAATAATAATAATAATAATAATAATAATAATAATAATAATAATAATAATAATAATAATAATAATGAAATTCAAATTAATTTAAATTATTAAATCCTTCCAAACCACTAACAGACCTTCTACATCTAACCTCAATAGTGTAGTGGAGGACAGGGGTTCAAACCTCGGCACGTCATTCCTTGAACATCACCAGTTACAGCCAAAACTTATATTACCATGCAACAACATGCTATTTCTGACTTTACGAACATAGTGCTGATTCTAGCCCAAGTTTTTCCTTTCATACGGGCACTTGTTGATGACTCTGTCACCTCGCTAATCCCTACGTAACTTAGGCACTTGCTCAGATGAGATCTACATTATTAATCTACATATCATTCTACTCCTTTCCCCCCCTCAATTCCTTCTCAGCACTAAATAAACAAATTATAATAACATGCAAATATATCCACTAAAAAGGGGTCCCCTATTCTATACACTAACACAGGATCACTCCCTTCCCATATCTAATTAATTAATTGAAACAAAAATGAATAAAAGGATTCCCGACCATTCTTGGGCGGATTATACCTATTTATATATGTTATTTTAACCCTATACTTCATGACTATTATTTACAAAGGGAAATACTAGCATTGGAAAGAAACATAACTTTGTACTCAACAGTTGACGTCTTCGGCCCTGTCCGGAGGATCCGGAGGCCTGCCCATGTTGGATTACTCCATGGCGCTGGATCCTGTAGTCCTGGAGTTCAGAAGTTCCATATCTTGTCTCGCGTAATCCATTTTAGTAACACACGGATCACTGAAATTAGATTGTAACTCACACAATTTATCAATTTCTTGCACACGTGTTACCGTTCACTCCTATTACTTCTTTGTCTACCCACTGCCAGTTACAAGGAGATGAATATATCGGCTACTTTCAGCTAGTCTATTACACTGTTAAACCGGGCGTTCCCAGCATTCGTATGATGCATAATTTTCTATCCCTATCTTCTGTATGGTTTAATAGTTCAGGAACACTCCTCACTAGATTGTTAATCAGTTAATAATCTGACCTACGCTCTGTTCAGAAACAGCGTGATTTTATACAGTTCTTTGTTCTGCTCGAGAAATTCTACGTACTATCAAGTAGTTGTTATGCAAAATCCTACTTCATCTTTCACGAAGTCTTAGTCTACTTTGCAACCGATATCTGAAGTATATCTCATTACCGTAATCGTCTGTTGCCTATCACAAATTATAATAAAAAAAAACTGAAAGATTTTCCCTGCCGCTTTGTTCACATAGTATACCAAGGAGCGGTAATCCGACAGCGAAGCGACCGTCGTTTCCCATCGAAAGCTCCTCAACGACTACTCAAGTTCCCTGGAACGGCAAAAAACTTATACTAGCCCCGGTGGTAGGGGCGGTTTAGTGACTTCATCCCCACTCTTATTTCGACTGCTCCTGGATAAACCAGCCTGTCGAAATTAGCAATACGCTAGACGGTGTGACTTGGTTATGCACAAGTACGCTATGCCATGCGGAATTTGATATGTTCGGCGGATCTGCCGTAATTAATTTATCATCTTGGAGGGGAAGTAGGGAATCCCCAAAGGCATCTGGCTTCAGCCATCGCGTCCGTACGCTATGGGTATTATGTAAGTTGTTTACCAACGCCTTTCGCTTGGAGAGTATTTTCTACCAGAACTCTTGACTTTATAATTCCACCAAAATTCAGCCCACTACTCTAACGGGTGGAGTATTGTTAATTAAGCCTTATTTATGCCGAAAATGCATTAAATTTTGCCCGATCGCTTTGGCATCGCTGTACGCTGGCATATGTTTTCCAATATGGAGTCGCTAAACAGTGTTCTTCTCCTGCTTCTTCTATGACGTGTACCTCGTTCGGGGATTCTTTAAGCCACCCAGTGGGCGGGTGAGGCGCCTCTCTGGCGGGCTTCGTATTGCACAACCTGGTGATACTCCCAACATCTACACAAAGAGAGCTTGCTACCGGCTTCCTTACCAAGCATATCCCTTGAAATACCTATTAATTGTGCCGATAAGGTCACAATATAGATAGTAGTATTGTGCCGCGCACCTTATTTAGATAGGGATATTGTGCAGCGAACTTTATATAGATAGATGCCATGTGCCGCGTACTTCATCTAGATAGGTGTATTCTGCCGCGCACTTTATATAGATAGACGTCATGTTTCGCGCACTTTATATAGATAGACGTCATGTGCCGCGCACTTCATACAGATAAATATATTGTGCCGCGCACTTTATATAGATAGATGCCATGTGCCGCGCACTTTATCTAGATAGGTGTATTGAGCCGCGCACTTTATTTAGATAGGTGTATTGTGCCGCGCACTTTATATACATACATATCATGTGCCGCGCACTTTACATAGATTGATGTATTTTGTCGCGCACTTATATAGATAGATGCCATGTGCCGCGCACTATATAGATAGATGTCATGTGCCGCGCACTTTATATAGATAGATGTATTGTGCCGCGCACCTTATATAGACAGATGCCATGTGCCGCGCACTTTATCTAGATAGGTGTATTGTGCCACGCACTTTATCTAGATATGTGGCATGCGCCGCGCAATTTATATAGATAGATGTATTGTTCCGCGCACTTTATATAGATAGATGTATTGTGCGCGCACTTTATATAGATAGACGTCATGTGCCCCGCGCTTTATATAGATAGGTTTATTGTGCCGCGCAATTTATATATATACATATCATGTACGTCGCACTTTATATAGATAGATGTTTTGTGCCGCGCACTTTATATAGATAGATGCCATGTGCCGCGCACATTATCTAGATAGTTGTATTCTGCCGCGCACTTTATATAGATAGATGTATTGTGCCGTGCACCTTATTTAGATAGGGGTATTGTGCAGCGCACTTTATATAGATAGATGCCATGTGCCGCGTACTTTATCTAGATAGGTGTATTCTACCGCGCACTTTATATAGATAGATGTCATGTTTCGCGCACTTTATATAGATAGACGTCATGTGCCGCGCACTTCATACAGATAGATATATTGTGCTGCGCACTTTATATAGATAGATGCCATGTGCCGCGCACTTTATCTAGATAGGTGTATTGAGCCGCGCACTTTATCTAGATAGGTGTATTGTGCCGCGCACTTTATATAGATATATATCATGTACCGCGCACTTTATATAGATAGATGTATTTTGCCGCGCACTTTATATAGATAGAATACATGCGTCGCGCACTTTATCTAGATAGGTGTATTGTGCCGCGCACTTGATCTAGATAGGTGTATTGTGCGGCGCACTTCATATAGATATATATCATGTGCCGCGCACTTTATAGAGATAGACGTCATGTGCCGCGCACTTTATATAGATAGATGTATAGTGCCGCGCACTTTATTTAGATAGATGCCATGCGCCGCGCACTTGATCTAGATAGGTGTATTGTGCCGCGCACTTTATATACATACATATCATGTGCCGCGCACTTTACATAGATTGATGTATTTTGTCGCGCACTTATATAGATAGATGCCATGTGCCGCGCACTATATAGATAGATGTCATGTGCCGCGCACTTTATATAGATTGTTGTATTGTACCGCGCACCTGATATAGATAGATGCCATGTGCAGCACACTTTATCTAGATAGGTGTATTGTGCCGCGCACTTTATCTAGATAGGTGGCATGTGCCGCGCACTATATAGATAGATGTATTGTGCCGCGCACTTTATATAGATAGATGTATAGTGCGCGCACTTTATATAGATAGACGTCATGTGCCGCGCGTTTTATATAGATAGGTTTATTGTGCCGCGCACTTTATATAGATACATATCATGTACGGCGCACTTTATATAGATAGATAGATAGATGTTTTGTGCCGCGCACGTTATATAGATAGATGCCATGAGCCGCGCACTTTATCTCGATAGGTGTATTCTGCCGCGCACTTTATCTAGATAGATGCCATGTGCCGCGCACTTTATGTAGATAGGTGGCATGTGCCGCGCACTTTATCTAGATAGGTGTATTGTGCCGCGCACTTTATGTAGATAGATGCCATGTGTCGCGCACTTTATATGGATAGATGTCATGTGCCGCGCACTTTATATAGATATATGCCATGTGCCGCGCACTTTTCGTCGACGGATGTCATGTGCCGCGCACTTTATATAGATATATTGTGCCGCGCTTTTTATATAGATAGATGTATTGTTACGCGCATTTTATATAGATAGACGTCATGTCCCGCGCGCCTTTTATAGATAGATAGATAAATAATATGTACGGCGCACTTTATATAGATGGATGTATTGTGCCGCGCACTTTATCTAGATAGATGTATTCTGCCGCGCACTTTATATAATTAGATGTATTGTTACGCGCACTTTTTATATAGCTAGGTGTATTGTGCCGCGCACTTTATATAGATAGATGTATTGTTACGCGCACTTCATATAGATAGATGTCATGTTTCGCACACTTTATATGGATAGATATACTGTGCCGCGTAGTTTATTTAGATAGGTGTATTGTGCAGCGCACTTTATATAGATAGATGTCATGTTTCGCGCACTTTATATAGATAGACGTCATGTGCCGCGCACTTCATACAGATAGATATATTGTGCTGCGTACTTTATATAGATAGATGCCATGTGCCGCGCACTTTATCTAGATAGGTGTATTGAGCCGCGCACTTTATCTAGATAGGTGTATTGTGCCGCGCACTTTATATAGATATATATCATGTACCGCGCACTTTATATAGATAGATGTATTTTGCCGCACACTTTATATAGATAGCATACATGCATCGCGCACTTTATCTATATGGTGTATTGTGCCGCGCACTTGATCTAGATAGGTGTATTGTGCCGCGCACTTCATATAGATACATATCATGTGCCGCGAACTTTATAGAGATAGACGTCATGTGCCGCGCACTTTATATAGATAGATGTATTGTGCCGCGCACTTTATATAGATAGATGCCATGTTCCGGGCACTTTATCTAGATAGGTGTATTGTGCCGCGCACTTTATCTAGATAGGTGGCATGTGCCGCGCAATTTATATAGATAGATGTATTGTGCCGCGCACTTTATATGGATAGATGTATTGTGCGCGCACTTCATATAGATAGATGTCATGTGCCGCGCGCTTATATAGATAGGTTTTTTATTCCGCGCACTTTGTATAGATACATATCATGTACGCCGCACTTTATATAGATAGCTGTTTTGTGCCGCGCACTTTATATAGATAGATGCTATGTGCCGCGCACATTATCTAGATAAGTGTATTGTGCCGCGCACTTTATATAGATAGATGCTATGTGCCGCGCACTTTATATAGATAGATGCCATGTACCGCGCATTTTATCTAGATAGGTGTATTGTGCTGCGCACTTTATCTAGATAGGTGGCATGTGCCCCGCAATTTATATAGATAGATGTATTGTGCCGCGCACTTTATATAGATAGATGTATTGTGCCGCGAACTTTATATAGATAGATGCCATGTTCCGCGCACTTGATCTAGATAGTGTATTGTGCCGCGCACTTTATATAGATAGTTGTCATGTGCCGCGCACTTTATATAGATAAATGTATTGTGCCGCGCACCATAGTTAGATAGGTGTATTGTGCCGCGCGCTTTATATAGATAGATGCCATGTGCCGCGTACTTTATCTAGATCGGTGTATTCTCCCGCGTACTTTATATAGATAGGTGTCATGTTTCGCAAACTTTATATAGATAGATGTCATTTGACGCGCATTTTATATAGATAGATATATTCTGCCGCGCACTTTATATAGATAGATGTCATGTGCCGCGCACTTTATATAGATAGATGTATTGATACGCGCTCTTGATATAGATAGACGTCATGTCCCGCGCTTTATATGGATAGGTTCATTGTGCCGCGCACTTTATATAGATACACATCATGTACGTCGCATTTTATATAGAAGGATGTATTGCGCCGCGCACTTTAGACAGATAGATGCCATGTGCCGCGCACTTCATCTAGATAGATGTATTCTACCGCGCACTTTATATAATTAGATGTATTGTTACGCGCACTTTTTATTTAGCTAGATGTATTGTGCCGCGCACTTTATATAGATAGATGTCATGTTTCGCACACTTTATATGGATAGATATAATGTGCCGCGTAGTTTATTTAGATAGGTGTATTGTGCAGCGCACTTTATATAGATAGATGTCATGTGCTGCGCACTTTATATAGATAGATGCCATGTGCCGCGCACTTTATCTAGATAGGTGTATTGTGCCGCGCACTTTATATAGATAGATGCCATGTGCCGCGAACTTTATATAGATAGATGTCAGATGCCGCGCACTTTATATAGATAGATGTCATGTGCCGCGCACTTTGTATAGATAGATGTCATGTGCCGCGCACTTTATATAGATAGATGCCATGTGCCGCGCACTTTATCTAGATAGGTGTATTGTGCTGCGCACTTTATCTAGATAGGTGGCATGTGCCGCGCAATTTATATAGATAGATGTACTGTGCCGCGCACTTTATATAGATAGATGTATTGTGCCGCGCACTTTATATAGATAGATGCCATGTGCCGCGCACTTTATCTAGATAGGTGTCTTGTGCCGCGCACTTTATCTAGATAGGTGGCATGTGCCGCGCAATTTATATAGATAGATGTATTGTGCAGCGCACTTTATATAGATAGATTTATTGTGCGCGCACTTTATATAGATAGAAGTCATGTGCCGCGCGCTTATATAGATAGGTTTATTGTACCGCGCACTTTATATAGATACATATCATGTACGTCGCACTTTATATAGATAGATGTTTTGTGCCGCGCACTTTATATAGATAGATGCCATGTGCCGCGCACTTGAAATAGATAGATGTATTGTGCCGCTCACGTTATATAATTAGATTTATTGTTACGCGCACTTTTTATATAGCTAGATGTATTGTGCCGCACACTTTATATAGATATACGTATTGTTAGCGCGATTTATATAGATAGATGCCACGTGCCGGGCACTCTATCTAGATAGGTGTTTTCTTCCGCGTACTTTATATAGATAGATGTCATGTGCCGCGCACTTTATATAGATAGATGTATTGTGCCGCGCACTTTATATAGATAGATGCCATGTGCCGCGCACTTTATATAGATAAATGTCATGTGCTGCGCACTTTAAATAGATAGATGTATTGTGCCGCGCACATTATACAGATAGGTGTACTGTGCCGCGCAATTTATATAGACAGATGCATTGTGCCGCGCACTTTATATAGATACATGCCATGTGCCGCGAACTTTATATAGATAGATGTCATGTGCCGCACACTTTATATAGATAGATGTATTGTGCCGCGCACTTTATATAGATAGATGCCATGTGCCGCGCACTTTATATAGATAGATGTCATGTGCCGCGCACTTTATATAGATAGATGTATTGTGCCGCGCACTTTATATAGATAGATGCCATGTGCCGCGCATTTTATCTAGATAGGTGTATTGTGCTGCGCACTTTATCTAGATAGGTGGCATGTGCCGCGCAATTTATATAGATAGATGTATTGTGCCGCGCACTTTATATAGATAGATGTATTGTGCCGCGCACTTTATATAGATAGATGCATGTTCCGCGCACTTTATCTAGATGGGTGTATTGTGCCGCGCACTTTATCTAGATAGGTGGCATGTGCCGCGCAATTGATATAGATAGATGTATTGTGCCGCGCACTTTATATAGATAGATGTATTGTGCGCGCACTTTATATAGATAGACTTCATGTGCCGCGCGCTTATATAGATAGGTTTTTTGTTCCGCGCACTTTGTATAGATACATATCATGTACGTCGCACTTTATATAGATAGCTGTTTTGTGCCGCGCACTTTATATAGATAGATGCCATGTGCCGCGCACATTATCTAGATAAGTGTATTGTGCCGCGCACTTTATCAAGATAGATGTATTGTGCCGCGCACTTTATATAGATAGATGCCATGTACCGCGCATTTTATCTAGATAGGTGTATTGTGCTGCGCACTTTATCTAGATAGGTGGCATGTGCCGCGCAATTTATATAGATAGATGTATTGTGCCGCGCACTTTATATAGATAGATGTATTGTGCCGCGAACTTTATATAGATAGATGCCATGTTCCGCGCACTTGATCTAGATAGGTGTATTGTGCCGCGTACTTTATATAGATAGTTGTCACGTGCCGCGCACTTTATATAGATAGATGTATTGTGCCGCGCACCATAGTTAGATAGGTGTATTGTGCCGCGCGCTTTATATAAATAGATGCCATGTGCCGCGTACTTTATCTAGATCGGTGTATTCTCCCGCGTACTTTATATAGATAGGTGTCATGTTTCGCGCACTTTATATAGATAGATATCATGTGCCACGCACTTTATATAGATAGATATATTGTGCCGCGCACTTTATATAGATAGATGCCATGTGCCGCGCACTTTATCTAGATAAGTGTATTGTGCCGCGCACTTTATCTAGATAGGTATATTGTGTCGCGCACTTTATATAGATTGATGTATTTTGCCGCGCACTTATATAGATAGATTCCATGTGCCGCGCACTACATAGGTAGATGTCATGTACCGCGCACTTTATCTAGATAGATGTATTGTCCGCGCACTTTATATAGATAGATGACAATTGCCGCGCACTTTATCTAGATAGGTGTATTATGCCGCGCAATTTATCTAGATAGGTGGCATGTGCCGCGCATTTTATATAGATAGATGTATTGTGCCGCGCACTTGATATAGATAGATGTATTGTGCGCGCAATTTATATAGATATACGTCATGTACCGCGCGCTTTATATAGATAGGTTTATTGTACCGCGCACTTTATATAGATACATATCATGTACGGCGCACTTTATATAGATAGATGCGTTGTGCCGCGCACTTTATATACATAGATGCCATGTGCCGCGCACATTATCTAGATAGTTGTACTCTGCCGTGATTTTATATAGATAGATGTCATGTGCCGCGCACTTTATATAGTTGGATGTATATTGCCGCGCACCATATTTAGATAGGTGTATTGTGCCGCGCACTTTATATACATAGATGCCATGTGCCGCGTACTTTATCTAGATAGGTGTATTCTACCACGCACTTTATATAGATAGATGTCATATTTCGGGCACTTTATATAGATAGATATATTGTGCCACGCAGTTTATTTAGATAGGTGTAATGTGCAGCGCACTTTATATAGATAGATGTCATGTGCCGCGCACTTTAAATAGATAGATGTTCTGTGCCGCGCGCATTATATAGATAGGTGTATTGTGCCGCGCACTTGATATAGATAGAGGTATTGTGCCGCGCACTTTATATAGATAGATGCCATGTGCCGCGCACTTTATGTAGATTGGTGTATTCAGCCGTGCACTTTATATAGATAGATGGCATGTGCCGCGCACTCTATATAGATAGATGTATTGTGCCGCGCACTTTATATAGATAGATGCCATGTGCCGCGCACTTTATACAGATAGATGTCATGTGCCGCGCATTTTATATAGATAGATGTATTGTGCCGCGCAATTTATATAGATAGATGCCATGTGCCGCGCATTGTATCTAGATAGGTGTATTGTGCTGCGCACTTTATCTAGATAGGTGGCATGTGCCGCGCAATTTATATAGATAGATGTATTGTGCCGCGCACTTTATATAGATAGATGCCATGTTCCGCGCACTTTATCTAGATAGGTGTATTGTGCCGCGCACTTTATCTAGATAGGTGGCATGTGCCGCGCAATTTATATAGATAGATGTATTTTGCCGCGCACTTTATCTAGATAGATGGATTGAGCCGCGCACTTTATATAGATAGATGCCATGTACCGCGCATTTTATCTAGATAGGTGTATTGTGCTGCGCACTTTATCTAGATAGGTGGCATGTGCCGCGAAATTTATATAGATAGATGTATTGTGCCGCGCACTATATATAGATAGATGTATTGTGCCGCGCGCTTTATATAGATAGATGCCATGTTCCGCGCACTTGATCTAGATAGGTGTATTGTGCCGCGCACTTTTTTTAGATAGTTGTCATGTGCCGCGCACTTTATATAGATAGATGTATTGTGCCGCGTACCATAGTTAGATAGGTGTATTGTGCCGCGCGCTTTATATTGATAGATGCCATGAGCCGCGTACTTTATCTACATCGGTGTATTCTCCCGCGTACTTTATGTAGATAGGTGTCATATTTCGCGCACTTGATATAGATAGATGTCATGTGCCGCGCATTTTATATAGATAGATATATTGTGCCGCGCACTTTATATAGATGCCATGTGCCGCGTACTTTATCTAGATAAGGGTATTGTGCCGCGACCATTATCTAGATAGGTGTATTGTGTCGCGCACTTTATATAGATTGATGTATTTTGCCGCGCACTTATATAGATAGATTCCATGTGCCGCGCACTATATAGGTAGATGTCATGTACCGCGCACTTTATCTAGATAGATGTATTGTGCCGCGCACTTTATATAGATAGACGTCATGTGCCGCGCGCTTTATATAGATAGGTTTATTGTGCCGCGCACTTTATATAGATACATATCATGTACGTCGCACTTTATATACATAGATGTTTTGTGCCGCGCACTTTATATAGATAGATGCCATGTGGCGCGCACATTATCTAGATAGTTGTATTCTGCCGCGCACTTTATATAGATAGATGTATTGTGCCGCGCACCTTATTTAGTTAGAGGTATTGTGCAGCGCACTTTATATAGATAGATGCTATGTGCCGCGTACTTTATCTAGATAGTTGTATTCTGCCGCGCACTTTTTTTAGATAGTTGTCATGTGCCGCGCACTTTATATAGATAGATGTATTGTGCCGCGTACCATAGTTAGATAGGTGTATTGTGCCGCGCGCTTTATATTGATAGATGCCATGAGCCGCGTACTTTATCTACATCGGTGTATTCTCCCGCGTACTTTATGTAGATAGGTGTCATATTTCGCGCACTTGATATAGATAGATGTCATGTGCCGCGCATTTTATATAGATAGATATATTGTGCCGCGCACTTTATATAGATGCCATGTGCCGCGTACTTTATCTAGATAAGGGTATTGTGCCGCGACCATTATCTAGATAGGTGTATTGTGTCGCGCACTTTATATAGATTGATGTATTTTGCCGCGCACTTATATAGATAGATTCCATGTGCCGCGCACTATATAGGTAGATGTCATGTACCGCGCACTTTATCTAGATAGATGTATTGTGCCGCGCACTTTATATAGATAGACGTCATGTGCCGCGCGCTTTATATAGATAGGTTTATTGTGCCGCGCACTTTATATAGATACATATCATGTACGTCGCACTTTATATACATAGATGTTTTGTGCCGCGCACTTTATATAGATAGATGCCATGTGGCGCGCACATTATCTAGATAGTTGTATTCTGCCGCGCACTTTATATAGATAGATGTATTGTGCCGCGCACCTTATTTAGTTAGAGGTATTGTGCAGCGCACTTTATATAGATAGATGCTATGTGCCGCGTACTTTATCTAGATAGTTGTATTCTGCCGCGCACTTTATATAGATAGATGTCATGCTTCGCGCACTTTATATAGATAGACGTCATGTGCCGCGCACTTCATACAGATAGATATATTGTGCTGCGCACTTTATATAGATAGATGCCATGTGCCGCGCACTTTACCTAGATAGGTGTATTGAGCCGCGCACTTTATATAGATATATATCATGTACCGCGCACTTTATATAGCTAGATGTATTTTGCCGCGCACTTTATATAGATAGAATACATGCGTCGCGCACTTTATGTAGATAGGTGTATTGTGCCGCGCACTTGATCTAGATAGGTGTATTGTGCCGCGCACTTTATATACATACATATCATGTGCCGCGCACTTTACATGGATTGGTGTATTTTGTCGCGCACTTATATAGATAGATGCCATGTGCCGCGCACTATATAGATAGATGCCATGTGCCGCGCACTTTATCTAGATAGGTGTATTGTGCCGCGCACTTTATCTAGATAGGTGGCATGTGCCGCGCACTATATAGATAGATGTATTGTGCCGCGCACTTTATATAGATAGGTGGCATGTGCCGCGCACTATATAGATAGATGTATTGTGCCGCGCACTTTATATAGATAGATGTATTGTGCGCGCACTTTATATAGATAGACGCCATGTGCCGCGCGTTTTATATAGATAGGTTTATTGTGCCGCGCACTTTATATAGATACATATCATGTACGGCGCACTTTATATAGATAGATAGATGTTTTGTGCCGCGCACTCTATATAGATAGATGCCATGAGCCGCGCACTTTATCTCGATAGATGTATTCTGCCGCGCACTTTATCTAGATAGATGCCATGTGCCGCGCACTTTATCTAGATGGGTGGCATGTGCCGCGCACTTTATCTAGATAGGTGTATTGTGCCGCGCACTTTATGTAGATAGATGCCATGTGTCGCGCACTTTATATGGATAGATGTCATGTGCCGCGCACTTTATATAGATATATGCCATGTGCCGCGCACTTTAGGTCGACGGATGTCATGTGCCGCGCACTTTATATAGATAGATATATTGTGCCGCGCTTTTTATATAGATAGATGTATTGTTACGCGCACTTTATATAGTTAGACGTCATGTCCCGCGCGCCTTTTATAGATAGATAGATACATATCATGTACGGCGCACTTTATATAGATGGATGTATTGTGCCGCGCACTTTAGATAGATAGATGCCATGTGCGGCGCACTTTATCTAGATAGATGTCTACTGCCGCGCACTTTATATAATTAGATGTATTGTTACGCGCACTTTTTATATAGCTAGATGTATTGTGCCGCGCACTTTATATAGATAGATGTATTATTACGCGCACTTCATATAGATAGATGCCATGTGCCGCGCACTTTATCTAGGTAGGCGTTTTCTTCCCGCGCACTTTATATAGATAGGTGTCATGTTTCGCACACTTTAAATGGATAGATATACTGTGCCGCGTAGTTTATTTAGATAGGTGTATTGTGCAGCGCACTTTATATAGATAGATGTCATGTTTCGCGCACTTTATATAGATCGACGTCATGTGCCGCGCACTTCATACCGATAGATATATTGTGCTGCGCACTTTATATAGATAGATGCCATGTGCCGCGCACTTTATCTAGATAGGTGTATTGTGCCGCGCACTTTATGTAGATATATATCATGTACCGCGCACTTTTAATAGATAGATGTATTTTGCCGCGCACTTTATACAGATAGCATACATGCGTCGCGCACTTTATCTAGATAGGTGTATTATGCCGCGCACTTGATCTAGATAGGTGTATTGTGCCGCGCACTTCATATAGATACATATCATGTGCCGCGCACTTTATAGAGGTAGACGTCATGTGCCGCGCACTTTATATAGATAGATGTATTGTGCCGCGCACTTTATATAGATAGATGCCACGTTCCGCGCACTTTATCTAGATAGGTGTATTGTGCCGCGCACTTTATCTAGATAGGTGGCATGTGCCGCGCAATTTATATAGAGAGATGTATTGTGCCGCGCACTTTATATAGATAGATGTATTGTTCGCGCACTTTATATAGATAGACGTCATGTGCCGCGCGCTTATATAGATAGGTTTTTTGTTCCGCGCACTTTGTATAGATACATATCATGTACGTCGCACTTTATATAGATAGCTGTTTTGTGCCGCGCACTTTATATAGATAGATGCTATGTGCCGCGCACATTATCTAGATAAGTGTATTGTGCCGCGCACTTTATCTAGATAGATGTATTGTGCCGCGCACTTTATATAGATAGATGCCATGTACCGCGCATTTTATCTAGATAGGTGTATTGTGCTGCGCACTTTATCTAGATAGGTGACATGTGCCGCGCAATTTATATAGATAGATGTATTGTGCCGCGCACTTTATATAGATAGATGTACTGTGCCGCGAACTTTATATAGATAGATGCCATGTTCCGCGCACTTCATCTAGATAGGTGTATTGTGCCGCGCACTTTATATAGATAGATGTATTGTGCCGCGCACCATAGTTAGGTGTATTGTGCCGCGCGCTTTATATAGATAGATGTCATGTGCCGCGCATTTTATATAGATAGATATATTCTGCCGCGCACTTTATATAGATAGATGTCACGTGCCGCGCACTTTATAAAGATAGATGTATTGTTACGATAGATAGACGTCATGTCCCGCGCTTTATATAGATAGGTTCATTGTGCCGCGCACTTTATATAGATACACATCATGTACGTCGCATTTTATATAGAAGGATGTATTGCACCGCGCACTTTAGACAGATAGATGCCATGTGCCACGCACTTCATCTAGATAGATGTATTCTACCGCGCACTTTATATATATAGATGTATTGTTACGCGCACTTTTTATATAGCTAGATGTATTGTGCCGCGCACTTTATATAGATATAGGTATTGTTAGCGCAATTTATATACATAGATGCCACGTGCCGCGAACTTTATATAGATACATGCCATGCGCCGCGAACTTTATATAGATAGATGTCATGTGCCGCGCACTTTAATAAGATAGATGCCATGAGCAGCGCACTTTATTTAGATAGTTGTCATGTGCCGCGCACTTTATATAGATAGATGTATTGTCCCGCGCACTTTATATAGATAGATGCCATGTGCCGCGCACTTTATCTAGATAGGTGTATTGTGCTGCGCACTTTATCTAGATAGGTGGCATGTGCCGCGCAATTTATATAGATAGATGTATTGTGCCGCGCACTTTATATAGATAGGTGTATTGTGCCGCGCACTTTATATAGATAGATGCCATGTTCCGCCCACTTTATCTAGATAGGTGTATAGTGCCGCGCACTTTATCTAGATAGGTGGCATGTGCCGCGCAATTTATATAGATAGATGTATTGTGCCGCGCACTTGATATAGATAGATGTATTGTGCGCGCACTTTATATAGATAGACGTCATGTGCCGCGCGCTTATATAGATAGGTTTTTATTTAGCGCCCTTTGTATAGATACATATCATGTACGTCGCACTTTATCTAGATAGCTGTTCTGTGCCGCGCACTTTAGATGGATAGATGCCATGTGCCGCGCACATTATCTAGATAAGTGTATTGTGCCGCGCACGTTAGCTGGATAGATGTATTGTGCCGCGCACTTTATATAGATAGATGCCATGTACCGCGCATTTTATCTAGATAAGTGTATTGTGCTGCGCACTTTATCTAGATAGGTGGCATGTGCCGCGCAATTTATATAGGTAGATGTATTGTGCCGCGCACTTTATATAGATAGATGTATTGTGCCGCGAACTTTATATAGATAGATGCCATGTTCCGCGCACTTGATCTAGATAGGTGTATTGTGCCGCGCACCATAGTTACATAAGTGTATTGTGCCGCGCGCTTTATATAGATAGATGCCATGTGAAGCGTACTTTATCTTGATCGGTGTATTCTCCCGCGTACTTTATATAGATAGGTGTCATGTTTCGCGCACTTTATATAGATAGATGTCATGTGCCGCGCACTTTATATAGATAGATATATTGTGCCGCGCACTTTATATAGATAGATGCCAATTGCCGCGTACTTTATCCTGATAGGTGTATTATGCCGCGCAATTTATCTAGATAGGTGGCATGTGCCGAGCAATTGATATAGATAGATGTATTGTGCCGCGCACTTTATATAGATAGATGTATTGTGCGCGCACTTTATATAGATATACGTCATGTACCGCGCGCTTTATATAGATAGGTTTATTGTACCGCGCACTTTATATAGATACATATCATGTACGGCGCACTTTATATAGATAGATGTTTTGTGCCGTGCACTTTATATACATAGATGCCATGTGCCGTGCACATTATCTAGATAGTTGTACTCTGCCGTGATTTTATATAGATAGATGTCATGTGCCGCGCACTTTATATAGTTGGATGTATATTGCCGCGCACCATATTTAGATAGGTGTATTGTGCCGCGCACTTTATATACATAGATGCCATGTGCCGCGTACTTTATCTAGATAGGTGTATTCAACAAAGCACTTTATATAGATAGATGTCATATTTCGGGCACTTTATATAGATAGATATATTGTGCCGCGCAGTTTATTTAGATAGGTGTAATGTGCAGCGCACTTTATATAGATAGATGTCATGTGCCGCGCGCTTTAAATAGATAGATGTTCTGTGCCGCGCGCATTATATAGATAGGTGTATTGTGCCGCGCACTTGATATAGATAGAGGTAATGTGCCGCGCACTTTATATAGATAGATGCCATGTGCCGCGCACTTTATATAGATAAACGTCATGTGCCGCGCGCTTTATATAGATAGATGGCATGTGCCGCGCACTTTATATAGATAGATGTATTGTGCCGCGCACTTTATCTAGATAGGTGTATTGTGCCGCGCACTTTATCTAGATAGGTGGCATGTGCCGCGCAATTTATATAGATGTATTGTGCCGCGCACTTTATATAGATAGATGCCATGTTCCGCGCACTTTATCTAGATAGGTGTATTGTGCCGCGCACTTTATCTAGACAGGTGTAATGTGCCGCGCACTTTATCTACATAGGTGGCATGTGCCGCGCAATGTATATAGATAGATGTATTGTGCCGCGCACTTTATCTAGATACATGTATTGTGCGCGCACTTTATATAGATAGACGTCATGTGCCGCGCGCTTATATAGATAGGTTTTTGTTCCGCGCACTTTATATAGATACATATCATGTACGTCGCACTTTATATAGATAGCTGTTTTGTGCCGCGCACTTTACATAGATAGATGCCATGTGCCGCACACATTATCTAGATAAGTGTATTGTGCCGCGCACTTTATCTAGATAGATGTATTGTGCCGCTCACTTTATATAGATAGATGCCATGTACCGCGCATTTTATCTAGATAGGTGTATTTTGCTGCGCACTTTATATAGATAGTTGTCATGTGCCGCGCACTTTATATAGATAGATGTATTGTGCCGCGCACCATAGTTAGATAGGTGTATTGTGCCGCGCGCTTTATATAGATAGATGCCATGTGCCGCGTACTTTATCTAGATCGGTGTATTCTCCCGCGTACTTTATATAGATAGGTGTCATGTTTCGCGCACTTTATATAGATAGATATCATGTGCCGCGCATTTTATATAGATAGATATATTGTGCCGCGCACTTTATACAGATAGATGCCATGTGCCGCGCAGTTTATCTAGATAAGTGTATTGTGCCGCGCACTTGATCTACATAGGTGTATTGTGTCGCGCACTTTATATAGATTGATGTGTTTTGCCGCGCACTTATATAGATAGATTCCATGTGCCGCGCACTAATTAGGTAGATGTCATATTTCGGGCACTTTATATAGATAGATATATTGTGCCGCGCAGTTTATTTAGATAGGTGTAATGTGCAGCGCACTTTATATAGATAGATGTCATGTGCCGCGCACTTTAAATAGATAGATGTTCTGTGCCGCGCGCATTAATAGATAGGTGTATTGTGCCGCGCACCTTATATAGATAGAGGTATTGTGCCGCGCACTTTATATAGATAGATGCCATGTGCCGCGCATTTTATGTAGATTGGTGTATTCAGCCGTGCACTTTATATAGATAGATGGTATGTGCCGCGCACTTTTTATAGATCGAAGTATTGTGCCGCGCACTTTATCTAGATAGATGTATTGTGCGCGCACTTTATATAGATAGACGTCATGTGCCACGCGCTTATATAGATAGGTTTTTTGTTCCGCGCACTTGATATAGATACATATCATGTACGTCCCACTTTATATAGAAAGCTGTTTTGTGCCGCGCACTTTATACAGATAGATGCCATGTGCCGCGCACATTATCTAGATAAGTGTATTGTGCCGCGCACTTTATCTAGATAGATGTATTGTGCCGCTCACTTTATATAGATAGATGCCATGTACCGCGCATTTTATCTAGATAGGTGTATTGTGCTGCGCACTTTATCTAGATAGGTGGCATGTGCCGCGCAATATATAGATAGATGTATTGTGCCGCGCACTATATATACATAGATGTATTGTGCCGCGCACTTTATATAGATAGACGCCATGTTCCGCGCACTTGATCTGGATAGGTGTATTGTGCCGCGCAATTTATATAGATAGTTGTCATGTGCCGCGCACTTTATATAGATAGATGTATTGTGCCGCGCACCATAGTTAGATAGGTGTATTGTGCCGCGCGCTTTATATAGATAGATGCCATGTGCCGCGTACTTTATCTAGATCGGTGTATTCTCCCGCGTACTTTATATAGATAGGTGTCATGTTTCGCGCACTTTATATAGATAGATGTCATGTGCCGCGCATTTTATATAGATAGATATATTGTGCCGCGCACTTTATATAGATAGATGCCATGTGCCGCGAACTTATTATAGATAGATGCCATGTTCCGCGCACTTGATCTAGATAGGTGTATTGTGCCGCGCACTTTAGATAGATAGTTGTCATGTGCCGCGCACTTTATATAGATAGATGTCATGTGCCGCGCACTTTATATAGATAGATGTATTGATACGCGCACTTTATATAGATAGACGTCATGTCCCGCGCCTTATATAGATAGGTTCATTGTGCCGCGCACTTTATATAGATACATATCATGTACGTCGCATTTTATATAGAAGGATGTATTGCGCCGCGCACTTTAGACAGATAGATGCCATGTGCCGCGCACATTATCTAGATAAGTGTATTGTGCCGCGCACTTTATCAAGATAGATGTATTGTGCCGCGCACTTTATATAGATAGATGCCATGTACCGCGCATTTTATCTAGATAGGTGTATTGTGCTGCGCACTTTATCTAGATAGGTGGCATGTGCCGCGCAATTTATATAGATAGATGTATTGTGCCGCGCACTTTATATAGATAGATGTATTGTGCCGCGAACTTTATATAGATAGATGCCATGTTCCGCGCACTTGATCTAGATAGGTGTATTGTGCCGCGTACTTTATATAGATAGTTGTCACGTGCCGCGCACTTTATATAGATAGATGTATTGTGCCGCGCACCATAGTTAGATAGGTGTATTGTGCCGCGCGCTTTATATAAATAGATGCCATGTGCCGCGTACTTTATCTAGATCGGTGTATTCTCCCGCGTACTTTATATAGATAGGTGTCATGTTTCGCGCACTTTATATAGATAGATATCATGTGCCACGCACTTTATATAGATAGATATATTGTGCCGCGCACTTTATATAGATAGATGCCATGTGCCGCGCACTTTATCTAGATAAGTGTATTGTGCCGCGCACTTTATCTAGATAGGTATATTGTGTCGCGCACTTTATATAGATTGATGTATTTTGCCGCGCACTTATATAGATAGATTCCATGTGCCGCGCACTACATAGGTAGATGTCATGTACCGCGCACTTTATCTAGATAGATGTATTGTGCCGCGCACTTTATATAGATAGATGCCAATTGCCGCGCACTTTATCTAGATAGGTGTATTATGCCGCGCAATTTATCTAGATAGGTGGCATGTGCCGCGCATTTTATATAGATAGATGTATTGTGCCGCGCACTTGATATAGATAGATGTATTGTGCGCGCAATTTATATAGATATACGTCATGTACCGCGCGCTTTATATAGATAGGTTTATTGTACCGCGCACTTTATATAGATACATATCATGTACGGCGCACTTTATATAGATAGATGCGTTGTGCCGCGCACTTTATATACATAGATGCCATGTGCCGCGCACATTATCTAGATAGTTGTACTCTGCCGTGATTTTATATAGATAGATGTCATGTGCCGCGCACTTTATATAGTTGGATGTATATTGCCGCGCACCATATTTAGATAGGTGTATTGTGCCGCGCACTTTATATACATAGATGCCATGTGCCGCGTACTTTATCTAGATAGGTGTATTCTACCACGCACTTTATATAGATAGATGTCATATTTCGGGCACTTTATATAGATAGATATATTGTGCCACGCAGTTTATTTAGATAGGTGTAATGTGCAGCGCACTTTATATAGATAGATGTCATGTGCCGCGCACTTTAAATAGATAGATGTTCTGTGCCGCGCGCATTATATAGATAGGTGTATTGTGCCGCGCACTTGATATAGATAGAGGTATTGTGCCGCGCACTTTATATAGATAGATGCCATGTGCCGCGCACTTTATGTAGATTGGTGTATTCAGCCGTGCACTTTATATAGATAGATGGCATGTGCCGCGCACTCTATATAGATAGATGTATTGTGCCGCGCACTTTATATAGATAGATGCCATGTGCCGCGCACTTTATACAGATAGATGTCATGTGCCGCGCATTTTATATAGATAGATGTATTGTGCCGCGCAATTTATATAGATAGATGCCATGTGCCGCGCATTGTATCTAGATAGGTGTATTGTGCTGCGCACTTTATCTAGATAGGTGGCATGTGCCGCGCAATTTATATAGATAGATGTATTGTGCCGCGCACTTTATATAGATAGATGCCATGTTCCGCGCACTTTATCTAGATAGGTGTATTGTGCCGCGCACTTTATCTAGATAGGTGGCATGTGCCGCGCAATTTATATAGATAGATGTATTTTGCCGCGCACTTTATCTAGATAGATGGATTGAGCCGCGCACTTTATATAGATAGATGCCATGTACCGCGCATTTTATCTAGATAGGTGTATTGTGCTGCGCACTTTATCTAGATAGGTGGCATGTGCCGCGAAATTTATATAGATAGATGTATTGTGCCGCGCACTATATATAGATAGATGTATTGTGCCGCGCGCTTTATATAGATAGATGCCATGTTCCGCGCACTTGATCTAGATAGGTGTATTGTGCCGCGCACTTTTTTTAGATAGTTGTCATGTGCCGCGCACTTTATATAGATAGATGTATTGTGCCGCGTACCATAGTTAGATAGGTGTATTGTGCCGCGCGCTTTATATTGATAGATGCCATGAGCCGCGTACTTTATCTACATCGGTGTATTCTCCCGCGTACTTTATGTAGATAGGTGTCATATTTCGCGCACTTGATATAGATAGATGTCATGTGCCGCGCATTTTATATAGATAGATATATTGTGCCGCGCACTTTATATAGATGCCATGTGCCGCGTACTTTATCTAGATAAGGGTATTGTGCCGCGACCATTATCTAGATAGGTGTATTGTGTCGCGCACTTTATATAGATTGATGTATTTTGCCGCGCACTTATATAGATAGATTCCATGTGCCGCGCACTATATAGGTAGATGTCATGTACCGCGCACTTTATCTAGATAGATGTATTGTGCCGCGCACTTTATATAGATAGACGTCATGTGCCGCGCGCTTTATATAGATAGGTTTATTGTGCCGCGCACTTTATATAGATACATATCATGTACGTCGCACTTTATATACATAGATGTTTTGTGCCGCGCACTTTATATAGATAGATGCCATGTGGCGCGCACATTATCTAGATAGTTGTATTCTGCCGCGCACTTTATATAGATAGATGTATTGTGCCGCGCACCTTATTTAGTTAGAGGTATTGTGCAGCGCACTTTATATAGATAGATGCTATGTGCCGCGTACTTTATCTAGATAGTTGTATTCTGCCGCGCACTTTATATAGATAGATGTCATGCTTCGCGCACTTTATATACATAGACGTCATGTGCCGCGCACTTCATACAGATAGATATATTGTGCTGCGCACTTTATATAGATAGATGCCATGTGCCGCGCACTTTACCTAGATAGGTGTATTGAGCCGCGCACTTTATATAGATATATATCATGTACCGCGCACTTTATATAGCTAGATGTATTTTGCCGCGCACTTTATATAGATAGAATACATGCGTCGCGCACTTTATGTAGATAGGTGTTTTGTGCCGCGCACTTGATCTAGATAGGTGTATTGTGCCGCGCACTTTATATACATACATATCATGTGCCGCGCACTTTACATGGATTGGTGTATTTTGTCGCGCACTTATATAGATAGATGCCATGTGCCGCGCACTATATAGATAGATGCCATGTGCCGCGCACTTTATCTAGATAGGTGTATTGTGCCGCGCACTTTATCTAGATAGGTGGCATGTGCCGCGCACTATATAGATAGATGTATTGTGCCGCGCACTTTATATAGATAGGTGGCATGTGCCGCGCACTATATAGATAGATGTATTGTGCCGCGCACTTTATATAGATAGATGTATTGTGCGCGCACTTTATATAGATAGACGCCATGTGCCGCGCGTTTTATATAGATAGGTTTATTGTGCCGCGCACTTTATATAGATACATATCATGTACGGCGCACTTTATATAGATAGATAGATGTTTTGTGCCGCGCACTCTATATAGATAGATGCCATGAGCCGCGCACTTTATCTCGATAGATGTATTCTGCCGCGCACTTTATCTAGATAGATGCCAATTGCCGCGCACTTTATCTAGATAGGTGGCATGTGCCGCGCACTTTATCTAGATAGGTGTATTGTGCCGCGCACTTTATGTAGATAGATGCCATGTGTCGCGCACTTTATATGGATAGATGTCATGTGCCGCGCACTTTATATAGATATATGCCATGTGCCGCGCACTTTAGGTCGACGGATGTCATGTGCCGCGCACTTTATATAGATAGATATATTGTGCCGCGCTTTTTATATAGATAGATGTATTGTTACGCGCACTTTATATAGTTAGACGTCATGTCCCGCGCGCCTTTTATAGATAGATAGATACATATCATGTACGGCGCACTTTATATAGATGGATGTATTGTGCCGCGCACTTTAGATAGATAGATGCCATGTGCGGCGCACTTTATCTAGATAGATGTCTACTGCCGCGCACTTTATATAATTAGATGTATTGTTACGCGCACTTTTTATATAGCTAGATGTATTGTGCCGCGCACTTTATATAGATAGATGTATTATTACGCGCACTTCATATAGATAGATGCCATGTGCCGCGCACTTTATCTAGGTAGGCGTTTTCTTCCCGCGCACTTTATATAGATAGGTGTCATGTTTCGCACACTTTAAATGGATAGATATACTGTGCCGCGTAGTTTATTTAGATAGGTGTATTGTGCAGCGCACTTTATATAGATAGATGTCATGTTTCGCGCACTTTATATAGATAGACGTCATGTGCCGCGCACTTCATACCGATAGATATATTGTGCTGCGCACTTTATATAGATAGATGCCATGTGCCGCGCACTTTATCTAGATAGGTGTATTGTGCCGCGCACTTTATGTAGATATATAACATGTACCGCGCACTTTTAATAGATAGATGTATTTTGCCGCGCACTTTATACAGATAGCATACATGCGTCGCGCACTTTATCTAGATAGGTGTATTATGCCGCGCACTTGATCTAGATAGGTGTATTGTGCCGCGCACTTCATATAGATACATATCATGTGCCGCGCACTTTATAGAGGTAGACGTCATGTGCCGCGCACTTTATATAGATAGATGTATTGTGCCGCGCACTTTATATAGATAGATGCCACGTTCCGCGCACTTTATCTAGATAGGTGTATTGTGCCGCGCACTTTATCTAGATAGGTGGCATGTGCCGCGCAATTTATATAGAGAGATGTATTGTGCCGCGCACTTTATATAGATAGATGTATTGTTCGCGCACTTTATATAGATAGACGTCATGTGCCGCGCGCTTATATAGATAGGTTTTTTGTTCCGCGCACTTTGTATAGATACATATCATGTACGTCGCACTTTATATAGATAGCTGTTTTGTGCCGCGCACTTTATATAGATAGATGCTATGTGCCGCGCACATTATCTAGATAAGTGTATTGTGCCGCGCACTTTATCTAGATAGATGTATTGTGCCGCGCACTTTATATAGATAGATGCCATGTACCGCGCATTTTATCTAGATAGGTGTATTGTGCTGCGCACTTTATCTAGATAGGTGACATGTGCCGCGCAATTTATATAGATAGATGTATTGTGCCGCGCACTTTATATAGATAGATGTACTGTGCCGCGAACTTTATATAGATAGATGCCATGTTCCGCGCACTTCATCTAGATAGGTGTATTGTGCCGCGCACTTTATATAGATAGATGTATTGTGCCGCGCACCATAGTTAGGTGTATTGTGCCGCGCGCTTTATATAGATAGATGTCATGTGCCGCGCATTTTATATAGATAGATATATTCTGCCGCGCACTTTATATAGATAGATGTCACGTGCCGCGCACTTTATAAAGATAGATGTATTGTTACGATAGATAGACGTCATGTCCCGCGCTTTATATAGATAGGTTCATTGTGCCGCGCACTTTATATAGATACACATCATGTACGTCGCATTTTATATAGAAGGATGTATTGCACCGCGCACTTTAGACAGATAGATGCCATGTGCCACGCACTTCATCTAGATAGATGTATTCTACCGCGCACTTTATATATATAGATGTATTGTTACGCGCACTTTTTATATAGCTAGATGTATTGTGCCGCGCACTTTATATAGATATAGGTATTGTTAGCGCAATTTATATACATAGATGCCACGTGCCGCGAACTTTATATAGATACATGCCATGTGCCGCGAACTTTATATAGATAGATGTCATGTGCCGCGCACTTTAATAAGATAGATGCCATGAGCAGCGCACTTTATTTAGATAGTTGTCATGTGCCGCGCACTTTATATAGATAGATGTATTGTCCCGCGCACTTTATATAGATAGATGCCATGTGCCGCGCACTTTATCTAGATAGGTGTATTGTGCTGCGCACTTTATCTAGATAGGTGGCATGTGCCGCGCAATTTATATAGATAGATGTATTGTGCCGCGCACTTTATATAGATAGGTGTATTGTGCCGCGCACTTTATATAGATAGATGCCATGTTCCGCCCACTTTATCTAGATAGGTGTATAGTGCCGCGCACTTTATCTAGATAGGTGGCATGTGCCGCGCAATTTATATAGATAGATGTATTGTGCCGCGCACTTGATATAGATAGATGTATTGTGCGCGCACTTTATATAGATAGACGTCATGTGCCGCGCGCTTATATAGATAGGTTTTTATTTAGCGCCCTTTGTATAGATACATATCATGTACGTCGCACTTTATCTAGATAGCTGTTCTGTGCCGCGCACTTTAGATGGATAGATGCCATGTGCCGCGCACATTATCTAGATAAGTGTATTGTGCCGCGCACGTTAGCTAGATAGATGTATTGTGCCGCGCACTTTATATAGATAGATGCCATGTACCGCGCATTTTATCTAGATAAGTGTATTGTGCTGCGCACTTTATCTAGATAGGTGGCATGTGCCGCGCAATTTATATAGGTAGATGTATTGTGCCGCGCACTTTATATAGATAGATGTATTGTGCCGCGAACTTTATATAGATAGATGCCATGTTCCGCGCACTTGATCTAGATAGGTGTATTGTGCCGCGCACCATAGTTACATAAGTGTATTGTGCCGCGCGCTTTATATAGATAGATGCCATGTGAAGCGTACTTTATCTTGATCGGTGTATTCTCCCGCGTACTTTATATAGATAGGTGTCATGTTTCGCGCACTTTATATAGATAGATGTCATGTGCCGCGCACTTTATATAGATAGATATATTGTGCCGCGCACTTTATATAGATAGATGCCAATTGCCGCGTACTTTATCCTGATAGGTGTATTATGCCGCGCAATTTATCTAGATAGGTGGCATGTGCCGAGCAATTGATATAGATAGATGTATTGTGCCGCGCACTTTATATAGATAGATGTATTGTGCGCGCACTTTATATAGATATACGTCATGTACCGCGCGCTTTATATAGATAGGTTTATTGTACCGCGCACTTTATATAGATACATATCATGTACGGCGCACTTTATATAGATAGATGTTTTGTGCCGTGCACTTTATATACATAGATGCCATGTGCCGTGCACATTATCTAGATAGTTGTACTCTGCCGTGATTTTATATAGATAGATGTCATGTGCCGCGCACTTTATATAGTTGGATGTATATTGCCGCGCACCATATTTAGATAGGTGTATTGTGCCGCGCACTTTATATACATAGATGCCATGTGCCGCGTACTTTATCTAGATAGGTGTATTCAACAAAGCACTTTATATAGATAGATGTCATATTTCGGGCACTTTATATAGATAGATATATTGTGCCGCGCAGTTTATTTAGATAGGTGTAATGTGCAGCGCACTTTATATAGATAGATGTCATGTGCCGCGCGCTTTAAATAGATAGATGTTCTGTGCCGCGCGCATTATATAGATAGGTGTATTGTGCCGCGCACTTGATATAGATAGAGGTAATGTGCCGCGCACTTTATATAGATAGATGCCATGTGCCGCGCACTTTATATAGATAAACGTCATGTGCCGCGCGCTTTATATAGATAGATGGCATGTGCCGCGCACTTTATATATATAGATGTATTGTGCCGCGCACTTTATCTAGATAGGTGTATTGTGCCGCGCACTTTATCTAGATAGGTGGCATGTGCCGCGCAATTTATATAGATGTATTGTGCCGCGCACTTTATATAGATAGATGCCATGTTCCGCGCACTTTATCTAGATAGGTGTATTGTGCCGCGCACTTTATCTAGACAGGTGTAATGTGCCGCGCACTTTATCTACATAGGTGGCATGTGCCGCGCAATGTATATAGATAGATGTATTGTGCCGCGCACTTTATCTAGATACATGTATTGTGCGCGCACTTTATATAGATAGACGTCATGTGCCGCGCGCTTATATAGATAGGTTTTTGTTCCGCGCACTTTATATAGATACATATCATGTACGTCGCACTTTATATAGATAGCTGTTTTGTGCCGCGCACTTTATATAGATAGATGCCATGTGCCGCACACATTATCTAGATAAGTGTATTGTGCCGCGCACTTTATCTAGATAGATGTATTGTGCCGCTCACTTTATATAGATAGATGCCATGTACCGCGCATTTTATCTAGATAGGTGTATTGTGCTGCGCACTTTATATAGATAGTTGTCATGTGCCGCGAACTTTATATAGATAGATGTATTGTGCCGCGCACCATAGTTAGATAGGTGTATTGTGCCGCGCGCTTTATATAGATAGATGCCATGTGCCGCGTACTTTATCTAGATCGGTGTATTCTCCCGCGTACTTTATATAGATAGGTGTCATGTTTCGCGCACTTTATATAGATAGATGTCATGTGCCGCGCATTTTATATAGATAGATATATTGTGCCGCGCACTTTATACAGATAGATGCCATGTGCCGCGCAGTTTATCTAGATAAGTGTATTGTGCCGCGCACTTGATCTACATAGGTGTATTGTGTCGCGCACTTTATATAGATTGATGTGTTTTGCCGCGCACTTATATAGATAGATTCCATGTGCCGCGCACTAATTAGGTAGATGTCATATTTCGGGCACTTTATATAGATAGATATATTGTGCCGCGCAGTTTATTTAGATAGGTGTAATGTGCAGCGCACTTTATATAGATAGATGTCATGTGCCGCGCACTTTAAATAGATAGATGTTCTGTGCCGCGCGCATTAATAGATAGGTGTATTGTGCCGCGCACCTTATATAGATAGAGGTATTGTGCCGCGCACTTTATATAGATAGATGCCATGTGCCGCGCATTTTATGTAGATTGGTATATTCAGCCGTGCACTTTATATAGATAGATGGTATGTGCCGCGCACTTTTTATAGATCGAAGTATTGTGCCGCGCACTTTATCTAGATAGATGTATTGTGCGCGCACTTTATATAGATAGACGTCATGTGCCACGCGCTTATATAGATAGGTTTTTTGTTCCGCGCACTTGATATAGATACATATCATGTACGTCCCACTTTATATAGAAAGCTGTTTTGTGCCGCGCACTTTATACAGATAGATGCCATGTGCCGCGCACATTATCTAGATAATTGTATTGTGCCGCGCACTTTATCTAGATAGATGTATTGTGCCGCTCACTTTATATAGATAGATGCCATGTACCGCGCATTTTATCTAGATAGGTGTATTGTGCTGCGCACTTTATCTAGATAGGTGGCATGTGCCGCGCAATATATAGATAGATGTATTGTGCCGCGCACTATATATACATAGATGTATTGTGCCGCGCACTTTATATAGATAGACGCCATGTTCCGCGCACTTGATCTGGATAGGTGTATTGTGCCGCGCAATTTATATAGATAGTTGTCATGTGCCGCGCACTTTATATAGATAGATGTATTGTGCCGCGCACCATAGTTAGATAGGTGTATTGTGCCGCGCGCTTTATATAGATAGATGCCATGTGCCGCGTACTTTATCTAGATCGGTGTATTCTCCCGCGTACTTTATATAGATAGGTGTCATGTTTCGCGCACTTTATATAGATAGATGTCATGTGCCGCGCACTTTATATAGATAGATGTCATGTGCTGCGCACTTTATATAGATAGATGCCATGTGCCGCGCACTTTATCTAGATAGGTGTATTGTGCCGCGCACTTTATATAGATAGATGCCATGTGCCGCGAACTTTATATAGATAGATGTCAGATGCCGCGCACTTTATATAGATAGATGTCATGTGCCGCGCACTTTGTATAGATAGATGTCATGTGCCGCGCACTTTATATAGATAGATGCCATGTGCCGCGCACTTTATCTAGATAGGTGTATTGTGCTGCGCACTTTATCTAGATAGGTGGCATGTGCCGCGCAATTTATATAGATAGATGTACTGTGCCGCGCACTTTATATAGATAGATGTATTGTGCCGCGCACTTTATATAGATAGATGCCATGTGCCGCGCACTTTATCTAGATAGGTGTCTTGTGCCGCGCACTTTATCTAGATAGGTGGCATGTGCCGCGCAATTTATATAGATAGATGTATTGTGCAGCGCACTTTATATAGATAGATTTATTGTGCGCGCACTTTATATAGATAGAAGTCATGTGCCGCGCGCTTATATAGATAGGTTTATTGTACCGCGCACTTTATATAGATACATATCATGTACGTCGCACTTTATATAGATAGATGTTTTGTGCCGCGCACTTTATATAGATAGATGCCATGTGCCGCGCACTTGAAATAGATAGATGTATTGTGCCGCTCACGTTATATAATTAGATTTATTGTTACGCGCACTTTTTATATAGCTAGATGTATTGTGCCGCACACTTTATATAGATATACGTATTGTTAGCGCGATTTATATAGATAGATGCCACGTGCCGGGCACTCTATCTAGATAGGTGTTTTCTTCCGCGTACTTTATATAGATAGATGTCATGTGCCGCGCACTTTATATAGATAGATGTATTGTGCCGCGCACTTTATATAGATAGATGCCATGTGCCGCGCACTTTATATAGATAAATGTCATGTGCTGCGCACTTTATCTAGATAGATGTATTGTGCCGCTCACTTTATATAGATAGATGCCATGTACCGCGCATTTTATCTAGATAGGTGTATTGTGCTGCGCACTTTATATAGATAGTTGTCATGTGCCGCGAACTTTATATAGATAGATGTATTGTGCCGCGCACCATAGTTAGATAGGTGTATTGTGCCGCGCGCTTTATATAGATAGATGCCATGTGCCGCGTACTTTATCTAGATCGGTGTATTCTCCCGCGTACTTTATATAGATAGGTGTCATGTTTCGCGCACTTTATATAGATAGATGTCATGTGCCGCGCATTTTATATAGATAGATATATTGTGCCGCGCACTTTATACAGATAGATGCCATGTGCCGCGCAGTTTATCTAGATAAGTGTATTGTGCCGCGCACTTGATCTACATAGGTGTATTGTGTCGCGCACTTTATATAGATTGATGTGTTTTGCCGCGCACTTATATAGATAGATTCCATGTGCCGCGCACTAATTAGGTAGATGTCATATTTCGGGCACTTTATATAGATAGATATATTGTGCCGCGCAGTTTATTTAGATAGGTGTAATGTGCAGCGCACTTTATATAGATAGATGTCATGTGCCGCGCACTTTAAATAGATAGATGTTCTGTGCCGCGCGCATTAATAGATAGGTGTATTGTGCCGCGCACCTTATATAGATAGAGGTATTGTGCCGCGCACTTTATATAGATAGATGCCATGTGCCGCGCATTTTATGTAGATTGGTATATTCAGGCGTGCACTTTATATAGATAGATGGTATGTGCCGCGCACTTTTTATAGATCGAAGTATTGTGCCGCGCACTTTATCTAGATAGATGTATTGTGCGCGCACTTTATATAGATAGACGTCATGTGCCACGCGCTTATATAGATAGGTTTTTTGTTCCGCGCACTTGATATAGATACATATCATGTACGTCCCACTTTATATAGAAAGCTGTTTTGTGCCGCGCACTTTATACAGATAGATGCCATGTGCCGCGCACATTATCTAGATAATTGTATTGTGCCGCGCACTTTATCTAGATAGATGTATTGTGCCGCTCACTTTATATAGATAGATGCCATGTACCGCGCATTTTATCTAGATAGGTGTATTGTGCTGCGCACTTTATCTAGATAGGTGGCATGTGCCGCGCAATATATAGATAGATGTATTGTGCCGCGCACTATATATACATAGATGTATTGTGCCGCGCACTTTATATAGATAGACGCCATGTTCCGCGCACTTGATCTGGATATGTGTATTGTGCCGCGCAATTTATATAGATAGTTGTCATGTGCCGCGCACTTTATATAGATAGATGTATTGTGCCGCGCACCATAGTTAGATAGGTGTATTGTGCCGCGCGCTTTATATAGATAGATGCCATGTGCCGCGTACTTTATCTAGATCGGTGTATTCTCCCGCGTACTTTATATAGATAGGTGTCATGTTTCGCGCACTTTATATAGATAGATGTCATGTGCCGCGCATTTTATATAGATAGATATATTGTGCCGCGCACTTTATATAGATAGATGCCATGTGCCGCGAACTTATTATAGATAGATGCCATGTTCCGCGCACTTGATCTAGATAGGTGTATTGTGCCGCGCACTTTAGATAGATAGTTGTCATGTGCCGCGCACTTTATATAGATAGATGTCATGTGCCGCGCACTTTATATAGATAGATGTATTGTTACGCGCACTTTATATAGATAGACGTCATGTCCCGCGCCTTATATAGATAGGTTCATTGTGCCGCGCACTTTATATAGATACATATCATGTACGTCGCATTTTATATAGAAGGATGTATTGCGCCGCGCACTTTAGACAGATAGATGCCATGTGCCGCGCACTTCATCTAGATAGATGTATTCTACCGCGCACTTTATATAATTAGGTGTATTGTTACGCGCACTTTATCTAGATAGGTGGCATGTGCCGCGCAATTATATAGATAGATGTATTGTGCGCGCACTTCATATAGATAGATGTCATGTGCCGCGCGCTTATATAGATAGGTTTTTTATTCCGCGCACTTTGTATAGATACATATCATGTACGTCGCACTTTATATAGATAGCTGTTTTGTGCCGCGCACTTTATATAGATAGATGCTATGTGCCGCGCACATTATCTAGATAAGTGTATTGTGCCGCGCACTTTATCTAGATAGATGTATTGTGCCGCGCACTTTATCTAGATAGATGTATTGTGCCGCGCACTTTATATAGATAGATGCCATGTACCGCGCATTTTATCTAGATAGGTGTATTGTGCTGCGCACTTTATCTAGATAGGTGGCATGTGCCGCGCAATTTATATAGATAGATGTATTGTGCCGCGCACTTTGTATAGATAGATGTATTGTGCCGCGAACTTTATATAGATAGATGCCATGTTCCGCGCACTTGATCTAGATAGGTGTATTGTGCCGCGCACTTTATATAGATAGTTGTCATGTGCCGCGCACTTTATATAGATAGATGTATTGTGCCGCGCACCATAGTTAGATAGGTGTATTGTGCCGCGCGCTTTATATAGATAGATGCCATGTGCCGCGTACTTTATCTAGATCGGTGTATTCTCCCGCGTACTTTATATAGATAGGTGTCATGTTTCGCGAACTTTATATAGATAGATGTCATTTGCCGCGCATTTTATATAGATAGATATATTCTGCCGCTCACTTTATATAGATAGATGTCATGTGCCGCGCACTTTATATAGATAGATGTATTGATACGCGCACTTGATATAGATAGACGTCATGTCCCGCGCTTTATATAGATAGGTTCATTGTGCCGCGCACTTTATATAGATACACATCATGTACGTCGCATTTTATATAGAAGGATGTATTGCGCCGCGCACTTTAGACAGATAGATGCCATGTGCCGCGCACTTCATCTAGATAGATGTATTCTACCGCGCACTTTATATAATTAGATGTATTGTGCCGCGCACTTTATATAGATAGATGTCATGTTTCGCACACTTTATATGGATAGATATAATGTGCCGCGTAGTTTATTTAGATAGGTGTATTGTGCAGCGCACTTTATATAGATAGATGTCATGTGCTGCGCACTTTATATAGATAGATGCCATGTGCCGCGCACTTTATCTAGATAGGTGTATTGTGCCGCGCACTTTATATAGATAGATGCCATGTGCCGCGAACTTTATATAGATAGATGTCAGATGCCGCGCACTTTATATAGATAGATATCATGTGCCGCGCACTTTATATAGATAGATGTATTGTGCCGCGCACTTTATATAGATAGATGCCATGTGCCGCGCACTTTATCTAGATAGGTGTATTGTGCTGCGCACTTTATCTAGATAGGTGGCGTGTGCCGCGCAATTTATATAGATAGATGTATTGTGCCGCGCACTTGATATAGATAGATGTATTGTGCCGCGCACTTTATATAGATAGATGCCAGTGCCGCGCACTTTATCTAGATAGGTGTATTGTGCCGCGCACTTTATCTAGATAGGTGGCATGTGCCGCGCAATTTCAATAGATAGATGTATTGTGCCGCGCACTTTATATAGATAGATTTATTGTGCGCGCACTTTATATAGATAGACGTCATGTGCCGCGCGCTTATATAGATAGGTTTATTGTTCCGCGCACTTTATATAGGTACATATCATGTACGTCGCACTTTATATAGATAGATGTTTTGTGCCGCGCACTTTATATAGATAGATGCCATGTGCCGCGCACTTGAAATAGATAGATGTATTGTGCCGCTCACGTTATATAATTAGATTTATTGTTACGCGCACTTTTTATATAGCTAGATGTATTGTGCCGCACACTTTATATAGATATATGTATTGTTAGCGCGATTTATATAGATAGATGCCACGTGCCGCGCACTATATCTAGATAGGCGTTTTCTTCCGCGCACTTTATATAGATAGATGTCATGTGCCGCGCACTTTATATAGATAGATGTATTGTGCCGCGCACTTTATATAGATAGATGCCATGTGCCGCGCACTTTATATAGATAAAGGTCATGTGCTGCACACTTTAAATAGATAGATGTATTGTGCCGCGCACATTATACAGATAGGTGTATTGTGCCGCGCAATTTATATAGACAGATGTATTGTGCCGCGCACTTTATATAGATACATGCCATGTGCCGCGAACTTTATATAGATAGATGTCATGTGCCGCGCACTTTATATAGATAGATGCCATGTGCCGCGCACTTTATATAGATAGATGTCATGTGCTGCGCACTTTATATAGATAGATGTATTGTGGCGCGCACTTTATATAGATAGATGCCATGTGCCGCGCATTTTATCTAGATAGGTGTATTGTGCTGCGCACTTCATCTAGATAGGTGGCATGTGCCGCGCAATTTATATAGATAAATGTATTGTGCCGCGCACTTTATATAGATAGATGTATTGTGCCGCGCACTTTATATAGATAGATGCATGTTCCGCGCACTTTATCTAGATAGGTGTATTGTGCCGCGCACTTTCTCTAGATAGGTGGCATGTGCCGCGCAATTGATATAGATAGATGTATTGTGCCGCGCACTTTATATAGATAGATGTATTGTGCGCGCACTTTATATAGATAGACTTCATGTGCCGCGCGCTTATATAGATAGGTTTTTTGTTCCGCGCACTTTGTATAGATACACATCATGTACGTCGCACTTTATATAGATAGCTGTTTTGTGCCGCGCACTTTATATAGATAGATGCCATGTGCCGCGCACATTATCTAGATAAGTGTATTGTGCCGCGCACTTTATCAAGATAGATGTATTGTGCCGCGCATTTTATATAGATAGATGCCATGTACCGCGCATTTTATCTAGATAGGTGTATTGTGCTGCGCACTTTATCTAGATAGGTGGCATGTGCCGCGCAATTTATATAGATAGATGTATTGTGCCGCGCACTTTATATAGATAGATGTATTGTGCCGCGAACTTTATATAGATAGATGCCATGTTCCGCGCACTTGATCTAGATAGGTGTATTGTGCCGCGTACTTTATATAGATAGTTGTCACGTGCCACGCACTTTATATAGATAGATGTATTGTGCCGCGCACCATAGATAGATAGGTGTCTTGTGCCGCGCGCTTTATATAGATAGATGCCATGTGCCGCGTACTTTATCTAGATCGGTGTATTCTCCCGCGTACTTTATATAGATAGGTGTCATGTTTCGCGCACTTTATATAGATAGATGTCATGTGCCGCGCACTTTATATAGATAGATATATTGTGCCGCGCACTTTATATAGATAGATGCCATGTGCCGCGCACTTTATCTAGATAAGTGTATTGTGCCGCGCACTTTATCTAGATAGGTGTATTGTGTCGCGCACTTTATATAGATTGATGTATTTTGCCGCGCACTTATATAGATAGATTCCATGTGCCGCGCACTACATAGGTAGATGTCATGTACGGCGCACTTTATCTAGATAGAAGTATTGTGCCGCGCACTTTATATAGATAGATGCCAATTGCCGCGCACTTTATCTAGATAGGTGTATTATGCCGCGCAATTTATCTAGATAGGTGGAATGTGCCGCGCAATTTATATAGATAGATGTATTGTGCCGCGCACTTTATATAGATAGATGTATTGTGCGCGCAATTTATATAGATATACGTCATGTACCGCGCGCTTTATATAGATAGGTTTATTGTACCGCGCACTTTATATAGATACATATCATGTACGGCGCACTTTATATAGATAGATGTTTTGTGCCGCGCACTTTATATACATAGATGCCATGTGCCGCGCACATTATCTAGATAGTTGTACTCTGCCGTGATTTTATATAGATAGATGTCATGTGCCGCGCACTTTATATAGTTGGATGTATATTGCCGCGCACCATATTTAGATAGGTGTATTGTGCCGCGCACTTTATATACATAGATGCCATGTGCCGCGTACTTTATCTAGATAGGTGTATTCTACAAAGCACTTTATATAGATAGATGTCATATTTCGGGCACTTTATATAGATAGATATATTGTGCCGCGCAGTTTATTTAGATAGGTGTAATGTGCAGCACACTTTATATAGATAGATGTCATGTGCCGCGCACTTTAAATAGATAGATATTCTGTGCCGCGCGCATTATATAGATAGGTGTATTGTGCCGCGCACTTGATATAGATAGAGGTATTGTGCCGCGCACTTTATATAGATAGATGCCATGTGCCGCGCACTTTATATAGATAGATGTCATGTGCCGCGCACTTTATATAGATAGACGTCATGTGCCGCGCGATTTATATAGATAGGTTTATTGTGCCGCGCACTTTATATAGATACATATCATGTACGTCGCACTTTATATACATAGATGTTTTGTGCCGCGCACTTTATATAGATAGATGCCATGTGCCGCGCAGATTATCTAGATAGTTGTATTCTGCCGCGCACTTTATATAGATAGATGTATTGTGCCGCGCACCTTATTTAGATAGAGGTAGTGTGCAGCGCACTTTATATATATAGATGCTATGTGCCGCGTACTTTATCTAGATAGTTGTATTCTGCCGCGCACTTTATATAGATAGATGTCATGTTTCGCGCACTTTATATAGATAGACGTCATGTGCCGCGCACTTCATACAGATAGATATATTGTGCTGCGCACTTTATATAGATAGACGTCATGTGCCGCGCGATTTATATAGATAGGTTTATTGTGCCGCGCACTTTATATAGATACATATCATGTACGTCGCACTTTATATACATAGATGTTTTGTGCCGCGCACTTTATATAGATAGACGTCATGTGCCGCGCACTTCATACAGATAGATATATTGTGCTGCGCACTTTATATAGATAGATGCCATGTGCCGCGCACTTTACCTAGATAGGTGTATTGAGCCGCGCACTGTATATAGATATATATCATGTACCGCGCACTTTATATAGATAGATGTATTTTGCCGCGCACTTTATATAGATAGAATACATGCGTCGCGCACTTTATGTAGATAGGTGTATTGTGCCGCGCACTTGATCTAGATAGGTGTATTGTGCCGCGCACTTTATATACATACATATCATGTGCCGCGCACTTTACATGGATTGGTGTATTTTGTCGCGCACTTATGTAGATAGATGCCATGTGCCGCGCACTATATAGATAGATGCCATGTGCCGCGCACTTTATCTAGATGGGTGTATTGTGCCGCGCATTTTTCTAGATAGGTGGCATGTGCCGCGCACTATATAGATAGATGTATTGTGCCGCGCACTTTATATAGATAGATGTATTGTGCGCGCACTTTATATAGATAGACGCCATGTGCCGCGCGTTTTATATAGATAGGTTTATTGTGCCGCGCACTTTATATAGATAGATGCCATGTGCCGCGCACTATATAGATAGATGCCATGTGCCGCGCACTTTATATAGATAGATGTATTGTGCCGCGCACCATAGTTAGATAGGTGTATTGTGCCGCGCGCTTTATATAGATAGATGTCATGTGCCGCGCATTTTATATAGATAGATATATTCTGCCGCGCACTTTATGTAGATATATATCATGTACCGCGCACTTTTAATAGATAGATGTATTTTGCCGCCCACTTTATATAGATAGCATACATGCGTCGCGCACTTTATCTAGATAGTTGTATTATGCCGCGCACTTGATCTAGATAGGTGTATTGTGCCGCGCACTTCATATAGATACATATCATGTGCCGCGCACTTTATAGAGATAGACGTCATGTGCCGCGCACTTGATATAGATAGATGTATTGTGCCGCGCACTTTATATAATTAGATGCCACGTTCCGCGCACTTTATCTAGATAGGTGTATTGTGCCGCGCACTTTATCTAGATAGGTGGCATGTGCCGCGCAATTTATATAGAGAGATGTATTGTGCCGCGCACTTTATATAGATAGATGTATTGCTCGCGCACTTTATATAGATAGACGTCATGTGCCGCGCGCTTATATAGATAGGTTTTTTGTTCCGCGCACTTTGCATAGATACATATCATGTACGTCGCACTTTATATAGATAGCTGTTTTGTGCCGCGCACTTATATAGATAGATGCTATGTGCCGCGCACATTATCTAAATAAGTGTATTGTGCCGCGCACTTTATCTAGATAGATGTATTGTGCCGCGCACTTTATATAGATAGATGCCCTGTACCGCGCATTTTATCTAGATAGGTGTATTGTGCTGCGCACTTTATCTAGATAGGTGACATGTGCCGCGCAATTTATATAGATAGTTGTATTGTGCCGCGCACTTTATATAGATAGATGTACTGTGCCGCGAACTTTATATAGATAGATGCCATGTTCCGCGCACTTGATCTAGATAGGTGTATTGTGCCGCGCACCATAGTTAGATAGGTGTATTGTGCCGCGCGCTTTATATAGATAGATGTCATGTGCCGCGCATTTTATATAGATAGATATATTCTGCCGCGCACTTTATATAGATAGATGTCATGTGCCGCGCACTTTATATAGATAGATGTATTGTTACGATAGATAGAGGTCATGTCCCGCGCTTTATATAGATAGGTTCATTGTGCCGCGCACTTTATATAGATACACATCATGTACGTCGCATTTTATATAGAAGGATGTATTGCACCGCGCACTTTAGACAGATAGATGCCATGTGCCGCGCACTTCATCTAGATAGATGTATTCTACCGCGCACTTTATATATATAGATGTATTGTTACGCGCACTTTTTATATAGCTAGATGTATTGTGCCGCGCACTTTATATAGATATATGTATTGTTAGCGCAATTTATATAGATAGATGCCCCGTGCCGCGAACTTTATATAGATACATGCCATGTGCCGCGAAATTTATATAGATAGATGTCATGTGCCGCGCACTTTAATAAGATAGATGCCATGTGCCGCGCACATTATCTAGATAAGTGTATTGTGCCGCGCACTTTAGCTAGATAGATGTATTGTGCCGCACACTTTTTATAGATAGATGCCATGTACCGCGCATTTTATCTAGATAGGTGTATTGTGCTGCGCACATTATCTAGATAGGTGGCATGTGCCGCGCAATTTATATAGATAGATGTATTGTGCCGCGCACTTTATATAGATAGGTGTATTGTGCCGCGCACTTTATATAGATAGATGCCACGTTCCGCGCACTTTATCTAGATAGGTGTATAGTGCCGCGCACTTTATCTAGATAGGTGGCATGTGCCGCGCAATTTATATAGATAGATGTATTGTGCCGCGCACTTGATATAGATAGATGTATTGTGCGCGCACTTTATATAGATAGACGTCATGTGCCGCGCGCTTATATAGATAGGTTTTTATTTAGCGCCCTTTGTATAGATACATATCATGTACGTCGCACTTTATCTAGATAGCTGTTCTGTGCCGCGCACTTTATATAGATAGATGCCATGTGCCGCGCACATTATCTAGATAAGTGTATTGTGCCGCGCACTTTAGCTAGATAGATGTATTGTGCCGCACACTTTTTATAGATAGATGCCATGTGCCGCGTACTTTATCTTGATCGGTGTATTCTCCCGCGTACTTTATATAGATAGGTGTCATGTTTCGCGCACTTTATATAGATAGATGTCATGTGCCGCGCACTTTATATAGATAGATATATTGTGCCGCGCACTTTAGATAGATAGATGCCAATTGCCGCGAACTTTATCTAGATAGGTGTATTATGCCGCGCAATTTATCTAGATAGGTGGCATGTGCCGCGCAAGTTATATAGATAGATGTATTGTGCCGCGCACTTTATATAGATAGATGCCATGTGCCGCGAACTTTATATAGATAGATGTCAGGTGCCGCGCACTTTATATAGATAGATGTATTGTGCCGCGAACTTTATATAGATAGATATCATGTACCGCGCACTTATATAGATAGATGTCATGTGCCGATCACTTTATATAGATAGATGTCATGTGCCGCGCACTTTATATAGATAGATGTATTGTGCCGCGCACTTTATATAAATAGATGCCATGTGCCGCGCACTTTATATAGATAGATGTCATGTGCCGCGCACTTTATCTAGATAGGTGGCATGTGCCGCGCAATTTATATAGATAGATGTAGTGTGCCGCGCACTTTATATAGATAGATGTACTGTGCCGCGAACTTTATATAGATAGATGCCATGTTCCGCGCACTTGATCTAGATAGGTGTATTGTGCCGCGCACTTTATATAGATAGATGTATTGTGCCGCGCACCATAGTTAGATAGGTGTATTGTGCCGCGCACTTTATATAGATAGATGCCAATTGCCGCGCACTTTATCTAGATAGGTGTATTATGCCGCGCAATTTATCTAGATAGGTGGCATGTGCCGAGCAATTTATATAGATAGATGTATTGTGCCGCGCACTTTATATAGATAGATGTATTGTGCGCGCACTTTATATAGATATACGTCATGTTCCGCGCGCTTTATATAGATAGGTTTATTGTACCGCGCACTTTATATAGATACATATCATGTACGGCGCACTTTATATAGATAGATGTTTTGTGCCGCGCACTTTATATACATAGATGCCATGTGCCGCGCACATTATCTAGATAGTTGTACTCTGCCGTGATTTTATATAGATAGATGTCATGTGCCGCGCACTTTATATAGATGGATGTATTGTGCCGCGCACCATATTTAGATAGATGTATTGTGCCGCGCACTTGATATACATAGATGCCATGTGCCGCGTATTGTATCTAGATAGGTTTTTTCTGCCACGCACTTTATATAGATAGATGTCATATTTCGGGCACTTTATATAGATAGATATATTGTGCCGCGCAGTTTATTTAGATAGGTGTAAAGTGCAGCGCAATTTATATAGATAGATGTGTTGTGCCGCGCACTTTATATAGATAGATGTACTGTGCCGCGAACTTTATATAGATAGATGCCATGTTCCGCGCACTTGATCTAGATAGGTGTATTGTGCCGCGCACTTTATATAGATAGATGTGTTGTGCCGCGCACCATAGTTAGATAGGTGTATTGTGCAGCGCACTTTATATAGATAGATGTCATGTGCCGCGCACTTGATATAGATAGATGTTCTGTGCCGCGCGCATTATATAGCTAGGTGTATTGTGCCGCGCACTTTATATAGATAGAGGTATTGTGCCGCGCACTTTATATAGATAGATGCCATGTGCCGCGCACTTTATGTAGATTGGTGTATTCTGCCGTGCACTTTATATAGATAGATGGCATGTGCCGTGCACTTTATATAGATAGATGAATTGTGCCGCGCACTTTATCTAGATAGGTGTATTGTGCCGCGCACTTTATCTAGATAGGTGGCATGTGCCGCGCAATTTATATAGATAGATGTATTGTGCTGCGCACTTTATATAGATAGATGCCATGTTCCGCGCACTTTATCTAGATAGGTGTATTGTGCCGCGCACTTTATCTAGATAGGTGTAATGTGCCGCGCACTTTATCTACATAGGTGGCATGTGCCGCGCAATTTATATAGATAGATGTATTGTGCCGCGCACTTTATCTAGATAGATGTATTGTGCGCGCACTTTATATAGATAGACGTCATGTGCCGCGCGCTTATATAGATAGGTTTTTGTTCCGCGCACTTTATATGGATACATATCATGTACGTCGCACTTTATATAGATAGCTGTTTTGTGCCGCGCACTTTATATAGATAGATGCCATGTCCCGCGCACATTATCTAGATAAGTGTATTGTGCTGCGCACTTTATCTAGATAGATGTATTGTGTCGCTCACTTTATATAGATAGATGCCATGTACCGCGCATTTTATCTAGACAGGTGTATTGTGCTGCGCACTTTATCAAGATAGTTGTCATGTGCCGCGCACTTTATATAGATAGATGTATTGTGCCGCGCACCATAGTTAGATAGGTGTATTGTGCCGCGCGCTTTATATAGATAGATGCCATGTGCCGCGTACTTTATCTAGATCGGTGTATTCTCCCGCGTACTTTATATAGATAGGTGTCATGTTTCGCGCACTTTATATAGATAGATGTCATGTGCCGCGCATTTTATATAGATAGATATATTGTGCCGCGCACTTTATACAGATAGATGCCATGTGCCGCGCAGTTTATCTAGATAAGTGTATTGTGCCGCGCACTTTATCTAGATAGGTGTATTGTGTTGCGCACTTTATATAGATTGATGTATTTTGCCGCGCACTTATATAGATAGATTCCATGTGCCGCGCACTAAATAGGTAGATGTCATATTTCGGGCACTTTATATAGATAGATATATTGTGCCGCGCAGTTTATTTAGATAGGTGTAATGTGCAGCGCACTTTATATAGATAGATGTCATGTGCCGCGCACTTTAAATAGATAGATGTTCTGTGCCGCGCGCATTATATAGATAGGTGTATTGTGCCGCGCACCTTATATAGATAGAGGTATTGTGCCGCGCACTTTATACAGTTAGATGCCATGTGCCGCGCACTTTATGTAGATTGGTGTATTCAGCCGTGCACTTTATATAGATAGATGGTATGTGCCGCGCACTTTTTATAGATCGAAGTATTGTGCCGCGCACTTTATCTAGATAGATGTATTGTGCGCGCACTTTATCTAGATAGATGTATTGTGCCGCTCACTTTATATAGATAGATGCCATGTACCGCGCATTTTAGCTAGATAGGTGTATTGTGCTGCGCACTTTATCTAGATAGGTGGCATGTGCCGCGCAATTTATATATATAGATGTATTATGCCGCGCACTATATATAGATAGATGTTTGTGCCGCGCACTTGATATAGATAGACGCCATGTTCCGCGCACTTGATCTAGATAGGTGTATTGTGCCGCGCAATTTATATAGATAGTTGTCATGTGCCGCGCAATTTATATAGATAGATGTATTGTGCCGCGCACTTTATATGGATAGATGTATTGTGCGCGCACTTCATATAGATAGATGTCATGTGCCGCGCGCTTATATAGATAGGTTTTTTATTCCGCGCACTTTGTATAGATACATATCATGTACGCCGCACTTTATATAGATAGCTGTTTTGTGCCGCGCACTTTATATAGATAGATGCTATGTGCCGCGCACATTATCTAGATAAGTGTATTGTGCCGCGCACTTTATATAGATAGATGCTATGTGCCGCGCACTTTATATAGATAGATGCCATGTACCGCGCATTTTATCTAGATAGGTGTATTGTGCTGCGCACTTTATCTAGATAGGTGGCATGTGCCCCGCAATTTATATAGATAGATGTATTGTGCCGCGCACTTTATATAGATAGATGTATTGTGCCGCGAACTTTATATAGATAGATGCCATGTTCCGCGCACTTGATCTAGATAGTGTATTGTGCCGCGCACTTTATATAGATAGTTGTCATGTGCCGCGCACTTTATATAGATAAATGTATTGTGCCGCGCACCATAGTTAGATAGGTGTATTGTGCCGCGCGCTTTATATAGATAGATGCCATGTGCCGCGTACTTTATCTAGATCGGTGTATTCTCCCGCGTACTTTATATAGATAGGTGTCATGTTTCGCAAACTTTATATAGATAGATGTCATTTGACGCGCATTTTATATAGATAGATATATTCTGCCGCGCACTTTATATAGATAGATGTCATGTGCCGCGCACTTTATATAGATAGATGTATTGATACGCGCTCTTGATATAGATAGACGTCATGTCCCGCGCTTTATATGGATAGGTTCATTGTGCCGCGCACTTTATATAGATACACATCATGTACGTCGCATTTTATATAGAAGGATGTATTGCGCCGCGCACGTTAGACAGATAGATGCCATGTGCCGCGCACTTCATCTAGATAGATGTATTCTACCGCGCACTTTATATAATTAGATGTATTGTTACGCGCACTTTTTATTTAGCTAGATGTATTGTGCCGCGCACTTTATATAGATAGATGTCATGTTTCGCACACTTTATATGGATAGATATAATGTGCCGCGTAGTTTATTTAGATAGGTGTATTGTGCAGCGCACTTTATATAGATAGATGTCATGTGCTGCGCACTTTATATAGATAGATGCCATGTGCCGCGCACTTTATCTAGATAGGTGTATTGTGCCGCGCACTTTATATAGATAGATGCCATGTGCCGCGAACTTTATATAGATAGATGTCAGATGCCGCGCACTTTATATAGATAGATGTCATGTGCCGCGCACTTTGTATAGATAGATGTCATGTGCCGCGCACTTTATATAGATAGATGCCATGTGCCGCGCACTTTATCTAGATAGGTGTATTGTGCTGCGCACTTTATCTAGATAGGTGGCATGTGCCGCGCAATTTATATAGATAGATGTACTGTGCCGCGCACTTTATATAGATAGATGTATTGTGCCGCGCACTTTATATAGATAGATGCCATGTGCCGCGCACTTTATCTAGATAGGTGTCTTGTGCCGCGCACTTTATCTAGATAGGTGGCATGTGCCGCGCAATTTATATAGATAGATGTATTGTGCAGCGCACTTTATATAGATAGATTTATTGTGCGCGCACTTTATATAGATAGAAGTCATGTGCCGCGCGCTTATATAGATAGGTTTATTGTACCGCGCACTTTATATAGATACATATCATGTACGTCGCACTTTATATAGATAGATGTTTTGTGCCGCGCACTTTATATAGATAGATGCCATGTGCCGCGCACTTGAAATAGATAGATGTATTGTGCCGCTCACGTTATATAATTAGATTTATTGTTACGCGCACTTTTTATATAGCTAGATGTATTGTGCCGCACACTTTATATAGATATACGTATTGTTAGCGCGATTTATATAGATAGATGCCACGTGCCGGGCACTCTATCTAGATAGGTGTTTTCTTCCGCGTACTTTATATAGATAGATGTCATGTGCCGCGCACTTTAAATAGATAGATGTTCTGTGCCGCGCGCATTATATAGATAGGTGTATTGTGCCGCGCACCTTATATAGATAGAGGTATTGTGCCGCGCACTTTATACAGTTAGATGCCATGTGCCGCGCACTTTATGTAGATTGGTGTATTCAGCCGTGCACTTTATATAGATAGATGGTATGTGCCGCGCACTTTTTATAGATCGAAGTATTGTGCCGCGCACTTTATCTAGATAGATGTATTGTGCGCGCACTTTATCTAGATAGATGTATTGTGCCGCTCACTTTATATAGATAGATGCCATGTACCGCGCATTTTAGCTAGATAGGTGTATTGTGCTGCGCACTTTATCTAGATAGGTGGCATGTGCCGCGCAATTTATATATATAGATGTATTATGCCGCGCACTATATATAGATAGATGTTTGTGCCGCGCACTTGATATAGATAGACGCCATGTTCCGCGCACTTGATCTAGATAGGTGTATTGTGCCGCGCAATTTATATAGATAGTTGTCATGTGCCGCGCACTTTATATAGATAGATGTATTGTGCCGCGCACCATAGTTAGGTGTATTGTGCCGCGCGATTTATATAGATAGATGCCATGTGCCGCGTACTTTATCTAGATCGGAGTATTCTCCCGCGTACTTTATATAGATAAGTGTCATGTTTCGCGCACTTTATATAGATAGATGTCATGTGCCGCGCATTTTATATAGATAGATATATTGTGCCGCGCACTTTATATAGATAGATGCCATGTGCCGCGAACTTATTATAGATAGATGCCATGTTCCGCGCACTTGATCTAGATAGGTGTATTGTGCCGCGCACTTTATATAGATAGTTGTCATGTGCCGCGCACTTTATATAGATAGTTGTCATGTGCCGCGCACTTTATATAGATAGATGTATTGTTACGCGCACTTTATATAGATAGACGTCATGTCCCGCGCCTTATATAGAGAGGTTCGTTGTGCCGCGCACTTTATATAGATACATATCATGTACGTCGCATTTTATATAGAAGGATGTATTGCGCCGCGCACTTTAGACAGATAGATGCCATGTGCCGCGCACTTCATCTAGATAGATGTATTCTACCGCGCACTTTATATAATTAGGTGTATTGTTACGCGCACTTTTTATATGGCTAGATGTATTGTGCCGCGCACTTTATATAGATATATGTATTGTTACGCGCAATTTATATAGATAGATGCCACGTGCCGCGCACTTTATCTAGATAGGGGTTTTCTTCCGTGCACTTTACATAGATAGATGTCATGTTTCGCACACTTTATATGGATAGATATAATGTGCCGCGTAGTTTATTTAGATAGGTGTATTGTGCAGCGCACTTTATATAGATAGATGTCATGTGCTGCGCACTTTATATAGATAGATGTATTGTGCCGCGCACTTTATATAGATAGATGCCATGTGCCGCGCATTTTATCTACATAGGTGTATTGTGCTGCGCACTTTATCTAGATAGGTGGCATGTGGCGCGCAATTTATATAGATAGATGTATTGTGCCGCGCACTTTATATAGATAGATGTATTGTGCCGCGCACGTTATATAGATAGATGCCATGTTCCGCGCACTTGATCTAGATAGGTTGCATGTGCCGCGCAATTTATACAGATAGATGTATTGTGCGCGCACTTTATATAGATAGACGTCATGTGCCGCGCGCTTATATAGATAGGTTTTTGTTCCGCGCACTTTATATAGATACATATCATGTACGTCGCACTTTATATAGATAGCTGTTTTGTGCCGCGCACTTTATATAGATAGATGCCATGTGCCGCGCACATTATCTAGGTAAGTGTATTGTGCCGCGCACTTTATCTAGATAGATGTATTGTGCCGCGCACTTTATATAGATAGATGCCATGTACCGCGCATGTTATCTAGATAGATGTAATGTGCTGCGCACTTTATCTAGATAGCTGGCATGTGCCGCGCAATTCATATAGATAGATGTATTGTGCCGCGCACTTTATATAGATGGATGCCATGTTCCGCGCACTTGATCTAGATAGGTGTATTGTGCCGCGGACTTTATATAGATAGATGCCATGTGCCGCGCACTTTATCTAGATAAGTGTATTGTGCCACGCACTTTATCTAGATAAATGTATTGTGGCGCGCACTTTATATAGATTGATGTATTTTGCCGCGCACTTATATAGATAGATTCCATGTGCCGCGCACTACATAGGTAGATGTCATGTACCGCGCACTTTATCTAGATAGATGTATTGTGCCGCGCACTTTATATAGATAGATGCCAATTGCCGCGCACTTTATCTAGATAGGTTTATTATGCCGCACAATTTATCTAGATAGGTGGCATGTGCGGCGCAATTTATATAGATAGATGTATTGTGCCGCGCACTTTATATAGATAGATGCCATGTGCCGCGCACTTTATATATATAAATGTCATGTGCTGCGCACTTTAAATAGATAGATGTATTGTGCCGCGCACATGATACAGATAGGTGTATTGTGCCGCGCAATTTATATACATAGATGCCATGTGCCGCGTACTTTATCTAGATAGGTGTATTCTGCCACGCACTTTATATAGATAGATGTCATGTGCCGCGCACTTTATATTGATAGATATATTGTGCCCACAGTTTATTTAGATATGTGTAATGTGCAGCGCACTTTATACAGATAGATGTCATGTGCCGCGCATTTTAAATAGGTAGATGTTCTGTGCCGCGCGCATTATATAGATGGGTGTATTGTGCCGCGCACTTTATATAGATAGAGGTATTGTGCCGCGCACTTTATATAGATAGATGCCATGTGCCGCTCACTTTGTGTAGATTGGTGTATTCAGCCGTGCACTTTATATAGATAGATGGCATGTGCCGCGCACTTTATATAGATAGATGTATTGTGCCGCGCACTTTATATAGATAGATGTCATGTGCCGCGCACTTTATATAGATGTATTGTGTCGCGCACTTTATATAGATATATGCCATGTTCCGCGCACTTTATCTAGATAGGTGTATTGTGCCGCGCACTTTATCTAGATAGGTGTATTGTGCCGCGCACTTTATCTAGATAGGTGGCATGTGCCGCGCAATTTATATAGATAGATGTATTGTGCGCGCACTTTATATAGTTAGACGTCATGTGCCGCGCGCTTATATAGATAGGTTTTTTGTTCCGCGCACTTTATATAGATACATATCATGTACGTCGCACTTTATAAAGATAGCTGTTTTGTGCCGCGCACTTTATCTAGATAGGTGTATTGTGCCGCGCACTTTATATACATACATATTATGTGCCGCGCACTTTACATGGATTGATGTTTTTTGTCGCGCACTGATATAGATAGATGCCATGTGCCGCGCACTATATAGATAGTTGTCATGTGCCGCGCACTTTATATAGATAGATGTATTGTGCCGCACACCTTATATAGATAGATGCCATGTGCCGCGCACTTTATCTAGATAGGTGTATTGTGCCGCGCACTTTATCTAGATAGGTGGCATGTGCCGCGCACTATATAGATAGATATATTGTGCCGCGCACCATAGTTAGATAGGTGTATTGTGCCGCGCGCTTAATATAGATAGATGCCATGTGCCGCGTACTTTATCTAGATCGGTGTATTCTCCCGCGTACTTTATATAGATGGGTGTCATGTTTCGCGCACTTTATATAGATAGATGTCATGTGCCGCGCACTTTATATAGATAGATTGTGCCGCGCACTTTATATAGATAGATGCCATGTGCCACGCACTTTATCTAGATAAGTGTATTGTGCCGCGCACTTTATCTAGATAGGTGTATTGTGCCGCGCACTTTATATAGATATATATCATGTACCGCGGACTTTATATAGATAGATGTATTGTGCCGCGCACCTGATATAGATAGATGCCATGTGCCGCGCACTTCATATAGATAGATGTACTGTGCCGCGAACTTTATATAGATAGATGCCATTTTCTGCGCACTTGATCTAGATAGGTGTATTGTACCGCGCACTTTATATAGATAGTTGTCATGTGCCGCGCACCTTATATAGATAGATGTATTGTGCCGCGCACCATAGTTATAGGTGTATTGTGCCGCGCGCTTTATATAGATAGATGCCATGTGCCGCGTTCTTTATCTAGATCGGTGTATTCTCCCGCGTACTTTATATAGATAGGTGTCATGTTTCGCGCACTTGATATAGATAGATGTCATGTGCCGCGCACTTTATATAGATAGATTGTGCCGCGCACTTTATATAGGTAGATGCCATGTGCCGCGCACTTTATCTAGATAAGTGTATTGTGCCGCGCACTTTATATAGATATATATCATGTACCGCGCACTTTATATAGATAGATGTATTGTGCCGCGCACCTGATATAGATAGATGCCATGTGCCGCGCACTTCATATAGATAGATGTACTGTGCCGCGAACTTTATATAGATAGATGCCATTTTCTTCGCACTTGATCTAGATAGGTGTATTGTGCCGCGCACTTGATATAGATAGTTTTCATGTGCCGCGCACCTTATATAGATAGATGTATTGTGCCGCGCACCATAGTTAGATAGGTGTATTGTGGCGCGCGCTTTATATAGATAGATGCCATGTGCCGCGTACTTTATCTAGATCGGTGTATTCTCCCGCGTACTTTATATAGATAGGTGTCATGTTTCGCGCACTTTATATAGATAGATGTCATGTGCCGCGCACTTTATATAGATAGATATATTGTGCCGCGCACCTTATATAGATAGATGCCATGTGCCGCGCACTTTATCTAGATAAGTGTATTGTGCCGTGCACTTTATCTAGATAGGTGTATTGTGTCGCGCACTTTATATAGATTGATGTATTTTGCCGCGCACTTATATAGATAGATGCCATGTGCTGCGCACTACATAGGTAGATGTCATGTACCGCGCACTTTATCTAGATAGATGTATTGTGCCGCGCACTTTATATAGATAGATGCCAATTGCCGCGCACGTTATCTAGATAGGTGTATTATGCCGCGCAATTTATCTAGATAGGTGGCATGTCCCGAGCAATTTATATAGATAGATGTATTGTGCCGCGCACTTTATATAGATAGATGTATTGTGCGCGCACTTTATATAGATATACGTCATGTACCGCGCGCTTTATATAGATAGGTTTATTGTACCGCGCACTTTATATAGATACATATCATGTACGGCGCACTTTATATAGATAGATGTTTTGTGCCGCGCACTTTATATACATAGATGCCATGTGCCGCGCACATTATCTAGATAGTTGTACTCTGCCGTGATTTTATATAGATAGATGTCATGTGCCGCGCACTTTATATAGATGGATGTATTGTGCCGCGCACCATATTTAGATAAGTGTATTGTGCCGCGCACTTGATATACATAGATGCCATGTGCCGCGTACTGTATCTAGATAGGTGTATTCTGCCACGCACTTTATATAGATAGATGTCATATTTCGGGCACTTTATATAGATAGCTATATTGTGCCGCGCAGTTTATTTAGATAGGTGTAATGTGCAGCGCACTTTATATAGATAGATGTCATGTGCCGCACACTTTATATAGATAGATGTTCTGTGCCGCGCGCATTATATAGCTAGGTGTATTGTGCCGCGCACTTTATATAGATAGAGGTATTGTGCCACGCACTTTATATAGATAGATGCCATGTGCCGCGCACTTTATGTAGATTGGTGTATTCTGCCGTGGACTTTATATAGATAGATGGCATGTGCCGCGCACTTGATATAGATAGATGTATTGTGCCGCGCACTTTATCTAGATAGGTGTATTGTGCCGCGCACTTTACCTAGATAGGTGGCATGTGCCGCGCAATTTATACAGATAGATGTATTGTGCCGCGCACTTTATATAGATAGATGCCATGTTCCGCGCACTTTATCTAGATAGGCGTATTGTGCCGCGCACTTTATCTAGATAGGTGTAATGTGCCGCGCACTTTATCTAGATAGGTGGCATGTGCCGCGCAATTTATATAGATAGATGTATTGTGCCGCGCACTTTATCTAGATAGATGTATTGTGCGCGCACTTAATATAGATAGACGTCATGTGCCGCGCGCTTATATAGATAGGTTTTTTGTTCCGCGCACTTGATATAGATACATATCATGTACGTCGCACTTTATATAGATAGCTGTTTTGTGCCGCGCACTTTATATAGATAGATGCCATGTGCCGCGCACATTATCTAGATAAGTGTATTGTGCCGCGCACTTTATATAGTTAGATGTATTGTGCCGCGCACTTTATATAGATAGATGCCATGTGCCGCGCACTTTATATAGAAAGATGTCATGTGCCGCGCACTTTATATAGATAGATATACTGTGCCGCGCACTTTATATATGTGGATGCCATGTGCCGCGCACTTTATCTAGATAGGTGTATTGCCACGTGCACTTTATCTAGGTAGGTGTATTGTGGCGCGCACTTTATATAGATATATATTGTACCGCGCACTTTATATAGATACGTTTATTGTGCCGCGCACTTTATATAGATACATATCATGTACGTCGCCCTTTATATAGATAGATGTACTGAGCCGCGCACTTTATATAGATAGATGCCATGTGCCGCGCACTTTTTCTAGATAGGTGTATTCTGCCGCGCACTTTATCTAGATAGGTGGCATGTTCTGCGCACTTTATATAGATAGATGTATTGTGCCGCGCACTTGATATAGATAGATGCCATGTGCCGCGCACTTTAGGTAGACGGATGTCATGTGCCGCGCACTTTATATAGATAGATGTATTGTGCCGCGCTTTTCATATAGATAGATGTATTGTTACGCGCACTTTACATAGATAGACGTCATGTCCCTTGCGCCTTATATACATAGGTCCATTGTGCCGCGCACTTTAGATAGATAGATGCCATGTGCCGCGCACTTTATCTATATAGATGTATTCTGCCGCACTTTTTATATAATTAGATGTATTGTTACGCGCACTTTATATAGATGGATGTATTGTGCCGCGCACTTTATGTAGATAGATGTATTGTTACGCGCACTTTATATAGATAGATGCCATGTGCCGCGATCTTTATCTCGATAGTTGTTTTCTTCCGCGCACTTTATATAGATAGATGTCATGTTTCGCACACTTTATATGGATGGATATATTGTGCCGCGTAGTTTATTTAGATAGGTGTATTGTGCGGCACACTTTATATAGATAGATGCCATGTGCCGCGCAGTTTATCTAGGTAAGTGTATTGTGCCGCGCACTTTATATAGATACATATCATGTACCGCGCACTTTGTATAGACAGATGTATTGTGCCGCGCACTTCATATAGATAGATGCCATGTGCCGCGCACTTTATATAGATCGATGTCATGTGCTGCCCACTTTATATAGATAGATGCCATGTGCCGCGCACTTTATGTAGACGGATGTCATGTGCTGCGCACTTGATATAGATAGATGCCATGTGCCGCGCGCATTATCTAGAAAGTTGTATTCTGCCGGCACTTTATATAGATAGATGTCATGTGCCGCGCACTTTATATAGATAGATGTATTGTGCCGCGCACCTTATTTAGATAGATGTATTGTGCTGCGCACTTTATATACATAGGTGCCATGTGCCGCGTACTTTATCAAGATAGGTGTATTCTGCCGCGCACTTTATATAGATAGATGTCATGTTTCGGGCACTTTATATAGATAGATATATTGTGCCGCGGAGTTTATTTAGATAGGTGTGTTGTGCAGCGCACTTTATATAGATAGATGTCATGTGCCGCGCACTTTAAATAGATAGATGTACTGTGCCGCGCACATTATATAGATAGGTGTATTGTGCCGCGCACCTTATTTAGATAGGTGTAATGTGCAGCGCACTTTATATAGATAGATGTCATGTGCCGCGCCCTTAAAGTACATAGATGTACTGTACAGCGCACATTATATAGATAGGTGTATTGTGCCGCGCACTTTATGTAGATAGGTGTATTGTGTTGCGCACTTTATACAGATTGATGTATTTTGCCGCGCACTTATTTAGATAGATGCCATGTACCGCGCACTTTATATAGATAGATGTATTTCGCGCGCACTTCATACAGATAGATGCCATGCGCCGCGCACTTTATCTAGATAGGTGTATTGTGCCGCGCACTTTATCTAGATTGGTGTATTGTGCCGCGCACTTTATATAGATACATATCATGTGCCGCGCACTTGATATAGATTGATGTATTTTGCCGCGCATATATATAGAAAGATGCCATGCGCCGCGCACTTTAGATAGATCGACGTCATGTGCCGCGCACTTTATATAGATAGATGTATTGTGCCGCGCACTTCATATAGATAGATGTCATGTTTCGCACACTTTATACGGCTAGATATATTGTGCCGCGCACTTTATATAGATAGATGCCATGTGCCGCGCATTTTATCTAGATAGGTGTATTGTGCCGCGCACTTATCTAGATAGGTGGCATGTGCCGCGCACTTTATATAGATAGATGTATTGTGCCGCGCACTTTATTTAGATAGATGTATTGTGCGCGCACTTTATATAGATATGCGTCATGTGCCGCGCGCTTTATATAGATAGGTTTATTTTGCCGCGTACTTTATATTAGATACATATCATGTACGGCGCACTTTATATAGATAGATTTTTTTGTCGCGCACTTTATATAGATACATGCCATGTGCCGCGCACTTTATCTAGATAGGTGTATCTGCCGCGCACTTTATATAGATAGATGGCATGTGCCGCGCACTTGATGTAGATAGGTGTATTGTGTTGCGCACTTTATACAGATTGATGTATTTTGCCGCGCACTTATTTAGATAGATGCCATGTGCCGCGCACTATATAGATAGATGTCATGTGCCGCGCACTTTATGTAGATAGATGTATTGTGCCTCGCACTTTATATAGATAGATGCCATGTGCCGCGCACTTTATCTAGATAGGTGTATTGTGCCGCGCACTTTATGTAGATAGGTGGCATGTGCCGCGCACTTTATATAGATAGATGTATTGTGCCGCGCACTTGATATAGATAGATGTATTGTGCGCGCACTTTATATAGATATACGTCATGTACCGCGCTCTTTATATAGATAGGTTTATTGTGCCGCGCACTTTATATAGATACATATCATGTACGTCGCACTTTATATAGATAGATGTTTTGTGCCGCGCACTTTATATAGATAGATGCCATGTGCGGCGCACTTTATCTAGATAGATGTATTGTGCCGCGCACTTTATATAGATAGATGCCATGTGCCGCGCACTTTATCTAGATAGGTGATTGTGCCACGCACTTTATCTAGATAGGTGGCATGTGCCGCGCACTTTATATAGATAGATGTATTGTGCGCGCACCTTTTTTATATATATATATACGTCATGTGCCGCGCGCTTTATATAGATAGGTTTATTGTACCGCGCACTTTATATAGATACATATCATGTACGGCGCACTTTATATAGATAGATGTTTTGTGCCGCGCACTTTATATAGATAGATGCCATGTGCCGCGCACATTATCTAGATAGTTGTATTCTGCCGCGCATTTTATATAGATAGATGTCATGTGCCGCGCACTTTATATAGATAGATATATTGTGCCGCGCACCATATTTAGATAGGTGTATTGTGTCGCGCACTTTATATACATAGATGCCATGTGCCGCGTACTTTATCTAGATAGGTGTATTCTGCCGCGCACTTTATATAGATAGATGTCATATTTCGGGCACTTTATATAGATAGATATATTGTGCCGCGCAGTTTATTTAGATAGGTGTAATGTGCAGCGCACTTTATATAGTTCGATGTCATGTGCCGCGCAGTTCTTGAATTTATGAAGGTTATACGAACGTATTGATATACTGTGATATATGCCATATTTATGGATTAATCTATACCTTAGTCCGGAGATTTCTTGAGTTGAGAATGCAGATACGCCATTTTTGTGTAGATGATTACGAACCACAATACTGCAATCAGGCAGAGGATGAGTTTGGTGTTCGTTGATTCATAATCTCTCTGACTATTCGTGGTTATGGTACTTGAAGCGGAGTTCAACCAATCAGAAACGATTTCTAACAAAAGAGTGGAGAAATAATTACAGTACGGTAAAGTGTCATTTGTCCGTTTCTGTGGAGTAGTGGCTAGTGTGATTAGCTGCCACCCCCGGAGGCCCGGGTTCGATTCTCGGCTCTTTCACGAAATTTGAAAAGTGGTACGAGGCTGGAACGGGGACCACTCAGCCTCGGGAGGTCAACTGAGTAGAGGTGGGTTCGATTCCCACCTCAGCCATCCTGGAAGTGGTTTTCCGTTGTTTCCCCTTCTCCTCCAGGCAAATGCCGGGATGGTACCTAACTTCAGGCCACGGCCCCTTCCTTCCCTCTTCCTTGTCTATCCCTTCCAATCTTCCCATCCCCCGCAAGGTCCCTGTTCAGCATAGCAGGTGGGGCCACCTGAGCAACGTACTGGTCATACTCCCCAGTTGTATCCCCGACCCAGAGTCTCAAGCTCCAAAACACTGCCCTTGAGGCGGTAGAGGTGGTATCCCTCGCTGAGTCCGAGGGAAAAACCGACCCTGGAGGGTAAACAGATATACAAGAAGAAAATGAAGAAGAAATGTAAATAGGAATGGAACTATACGGGGCTACAGAGCTAGTTGCAAATAGAGAATTATGGATGCGGTTAGTGAATTCACAGAGGCTTGCTGACTTATCTCGATGATTTAAGTCCATAATGAGATTGATTCTGTTAATTCATTGTCAGAATGGTTTCGGGGCTCCGGACTCGATTCTCGGTGAAATTATGGGATTTGAATCGTCATCATCATCATCTAACACGGTTTAGACATTGAAAACCTGTTCCGGCTTCATATTTCCCAGAATCGTTTTGGCCGTCCTACATCTTTTATTCGTTTCGGCTTATACTCCAGAGCATTCCTAGGTAGTTTTGAAGTCTCCATCCGAATAAGATTGTACGAAACTGTTCCAATACAAGTCTTAAAATAACCATCTAGAATAGTATACAATACTCCCATATCCTAGTTTTGGATCGCCAGGAACTGAGGAGAGAGCACTTATTTATTGCAATTCAGTTATTGGATACAGGCATTCAATTATCCTTCTTACAATTATTAGACTACTACTACACTAAATAATATACTTAAGCTAATAATATTTATATCCATTCCACATCCATTTTAACATTCTTTTTGTTAGCTTGTATCCGGGAGATTAGTGGGTCGAATCCCACTGTCGGCAAACCTGAAGATGATTTTCTGTGGTTTCCCATTTTCACACCAGGCAAATGCTGGGGCTGTACCTCAGTTAAGGCTACGGCCGCTTCCTTCCCACTCCTATCCCTTTCCTATCCTATCGTCATCATATGACGTATCTGTGTCGGTGCGACGTAAAGCAAATTAAGAAAATAAAACATTATTTTTGTCCTAGGTGAAGTACAATGCTATATATTGTAGGACAAACACGTATCTTACCCTTATTTCTTTTAGTTAGCGCTTACTTTTTAAATTTCCTTCAGCTACATATTTTTGAAATACAAAAGAAGTGCTATTCTTCCCTATGTAACCCACTCTTTATAAAAGAAGTATCTATGGATTGCATTGACTTATTTGGTTGTATGTGTTATTGTGTTCCTGACTTGTATTCTTCTCACGTATCCACTACAAAAATATTTTCCGCATTTCCTTGTATAGCTGTCAATGCATTCAGACCTCAGATTCCTAGGTCATGTCGGATATGAACACTGCAAACTCGGTTAATTCTTAGGTGCGTCGATGTGAGCCGAAGTGTGTCATTGCCCATCTCCTTACCTGTGGAGTTATGAAATAAAGTTAAAATGCCCCGTAGAGTTAGAATGAGTGTCTGCACTCAACTACTGCACATTGAGGGGATGAGACGAAGACGTTACAAGCTAAATGTATACAGTATTTTTTGTTATTTTCCTACTAGTATTGTTCATGTTAAATTCGTTTCGCCTCCTCTAGGTGCTACTTTTAAAAGTAGTACTTTCATGGTAATTTTCAAGAATAGGAATAGTCTTTAAGATGGAATGGAGTTGAGGGAGCAGTTATGGTCTTCAAATTTTTAACGGGAATTTATTATCTCAACTACATCTCCTAGTAATAGCCGAGTTCACGTTGAGATTTATGGTGATGGGCTAGATCTCCTAAATTATATACTAGGACCGTGATGTTGAATAAAGATCTGGTAGTTCCATTCTGCCACCATATAAAATACGCCTGCGAGCGTTGAACGTAGTGCTTATATGAATACTGGTGTAGCATTGTTAGTGATGTTCTAATGAAAGACTTAAGAAAACAGCGTTTTTATTAACTTTGTTTTTCATAATATTTACATCCCGTACTGCTAGACGGCAATTTTCAGGTAGGATTGTTATATATTTTGAACCCGATCTGAGGGACACCGATCTTTTATTGTTTGTTCTTGAGGTGTGGCTATATTTGACGTGAGAACACTATGATTATGTGTAGAGCTGCTGTCTTCGATATGTTTATATGGAAATACGCGACGATAATACTGGTTGAATGTCTTTGAAATATTAATGAATCATTAATTTAATTAATTTATAACCGAACAAGTGGTTATGCGGTTTGTGTCACGTAGCTATGAACTCGCATTTGAAAGGTAGTGTGTTCAAACCCCACTGTCGGCAGTCTTGAAGATGATTTTCCAAGGTTTACCATTTTTAGGCCAGGAAAATGCTGGGACTGTACCTTAATTAAGGGAACGGCCGCCTCCTTCTCACTCCTAGCCCTTTCCTATTCCATCGCCGCCGTAAGACCTATCTGTGTCGGTGCGACGTAAAGCAAACAGTAAAAAAAACGTATCTGTTAGAGGGAGTAAATGTTTTCCTTTCTTTATTTCAGGTCAACGTCAGATGCGTTGCGTCTGTGTTTGTTTTCCGTGGACTTGCGCACGGTTGCTAGTTTCTTCATTTAGGAAGGCAGGAACAGCAGCATGATCTTTTATTTTGTCCCCATGCAGTTTTGTTGTTTACAGAGATACAACGTTGTGTGACCCAATTTATTTAGAGAGATATCTCTATTCAAGTTTAGCTAATCTTGAGTTAAAGTAATATCATAATAATTTTTTATTTATTAGTTTCGTATTAAGAGCAACCGTGGCAAAAGCAAAGGGAAAATACAAATATCAATAATGAAGCGGCACGAATTGCAATGGAAATCGCAATATCATAAAATAAAAATGTCACTCCCAGCTTTGTATTTTATAGAAATTATGTAAGGATATGGATGTAACCCAGCTTGTGATATTCTTGAGAACAAGTCATTTACGATCTGGTATTACAATATTCAGATAAGATGTGTTCATGAGGAATTGCGGATGTGAAGTCGTTCATGGTCGTCATTCATAGAGGCCATTGACAAATCGAGCGTTGTTGTAACCACACCAACAGTCTTTACTAATTGATACAATTAATTCATTACTATTCTTGTTCGAATTTTGTCTTTTATCCGGTCAGAGGATGCAGAGTGGGTCTCGGCCCTCAAGTTGCCCCGGCTGGTGAGTGATCCGACAGCTCTGCGCTCCGACCGGCCAACCGAGCAGAGGAGGGGTGGCCACGGCTCTACCGTGGCTCTACGCCTCTGTTTTCGGGAGACGGGGAGGGCCTGGACCAGACTGCTGATCTCCAAGTCGGTTTTCCTGAGAATGATTTTCCGTGGCTTTTCATTCTCTTGCACTAAGGCGAATGCCGGGACAGTTCCTAGTATAGCCCACGGGCGCCAACTCTCTTACCATCTCCGTAACAAATCTCCCGGCCTGAGGGACGGCCTTACCGTCTAGGAGGCCCGCCTCCCCCTTCAGGGACGGAATGGAAACGTTTTTAGTGGCAACCTTTTATCCACCTCTTTTATAATTGGTTTTATTTCTATCATTCATTTTTCATTTGACTTAGATAACTAGACTATGAAAAGATGTTAAATCTTTCTAAGTACGCCAACCAATGTGTTGTCATTTGAGTAGATGTTATTGTCCTCTCATTCCATGGCTAAATGGTTAGCGTTCTGGCCTTTGGTCACAGGGGTCCCGGGTTCGATTCCCGGCAGGGTAGGGAATTTTGACCATCATTGGTTAATTTCGCTGGCTCGGGGACTGGGTGTATTTGTCGTCTTCATCATCATTTCATTCTCATCACGACGCGCAGGTCACCTACAGGCGTCAAATCAAGAGATCTGCACCTGGTGAGCCGAACCTGTCCTTGGACACTCCCGGCACTAAAAGCCATGCGCCATTTCATTTTTGTCCTCTCATACCCCTGATTTTGGGTAACTGGATATTGTATAAGGATTTATTTACATGCCTTCGACGAGTTATAAAGTTTGGAACGTGCGCCCTGTCACTAGCCTGTACACGCGAGATAGGTTCTTGCATTCTGTCGGTCGAGTTTATAGCCAGACCTTCATCGAATGATTTCAAACTGTATGGACGGGTGCAATAGTCTACGTCGAAATTATGAATTTAGCGTTAGAGGACAGAATAAGGCACGGCCGTATGATTTATGTTCGTGTACTGTAAACGAGTGGAAGTGTTGCGGTTAAGTAGAACAGACCAGTTCTTGTGCGGTGTTCTTTGTGCTGCAGCCAGCGGGCTAATTCAGCGTAAAGACCGGCAGTTTTCAAGAGAAATATTTTCTGCCCAATGTAGCATCAAATGACTTATATACATCGTGTTAGGTTACCAGTTCTCTTTATTTATGCCGTGCCTACCTATCATCTTTTATGCTTCAGACAAGACAGGCTTGTCTACGGCGCGTATGAATCTTTAAAAGGCCTGATCATCAAGAGTTTCAGTTTTCATAACAAACACTGGAAAAATTAGGCTTCACGCTTTGTAGCACTCTGTTCCTCCAACTTACCTTATCCCATAACATTAAAGCGTTCCGTCGCACCGTGCGAGATGAGCGTGAGGTTAGAGTCGCGTAACTGTAAGCCTCCATTCCGGAGATTGTGGCGTCGAATCCCATCGTCGGCAGCCCTGAAGATGGCTGTCCACGGTTTCCCATGTTCCCATGAAGCAAATGCTGGGACTATGCCTTAATTAAGGCCGCGGACACTATGTTCCCAATCCTAACCCTTTCTCTTCCTTGCATCGCCGAAAACCCTCGATGAGTTAGTAAGTAAACCACTAGCACATAAAAAGTAAAAAAACATTGATCTAATTGATCATCTGTATTTTATTAAGGATTTATACAAACATTTTTGAAAATGACAACTGTCAAATACAGTCGATAAATTTGTTTTTGTGTTGAAGCCTCCGTGCTCTGGCGGCAGCGCGCCGACCTTTCACAGCTGGATTCCGTGGCTCAAATCACGGTCACTCCATGTGAGATTTGTGCTGGGCAAAGCGGAGGTGGGACAGGTTTTTCTCCGGATACTCCGATTTTCCCTGTCATCTTTCATTCCAACAACACGCTCCAATATCATTTCATTTCATCTGTCATTCATTAATCATTCCTCCAGAGGAAGGCGACAGGCTTCGGCATCCGGCATAATTCCTATCCTCGCCGCTAGATGGGTGCTTCATTCATTCGATTCCTGACCCCGTCGAATGACTGGAAACAAGCTGTGGATTTTCATTTTTCCTTTTCAATAAATTTGTTGACTGGCACCTACAGTGCAGGCAACACGACGTACACTCATGTACTACACTCAATAACTTCTTGGACTGGCGCCTACAGTACAGGCAACAAGGCGTACACTCATGTACTACACTCTATAACTTCTTGGACTGGTATCTACAGTGTAGGCAACACGGCGCACACTCATGTACTACACTCGATAACTTATTGGACTGGTACCTACAGTGTAGGCAACACGGCGTACACTCATGTACTAAACTCAATTACTTCTTGGACTGGCGCGTACAGTATAGGCAACAAGGTGTACGCTCATGTACTACACTCAATAACTTCTTGGACTGGCGCGTACAGTATAGGCAACAAGGTGTACAATCATGTACTACACTCAATAACTTCTTGGACCGGCGCCTACAGTATAGGCAACAAGGCGTACACTGATGTACTACACTCTTCTTGGACTGGCGCCTACAGTTCAGGCAACACAGTGTACAACTGTTCGTTGATTGGCGCTAACAGTTCAAGGATCCCATAGTTTTTTGGCCTGCCTTTTTGCGACTTTTTCCCGTCGTGGTAATACGGACGATTTCGGATCCATAATCTCAGTGTTTCTCTGGCGGATTTGCCTAATGTTTGGTAGAAGTTGAAATTTTCCCGTTGCTCAAACTACGACGTTCTCAAACTCCACCGCTCACATTCAACAATCCTTCTCAACAGAGACTGTAGTTCTGCTTCTACTGCAAGGACGCAACTGCCTCGTGCTGGGACTAAAAAAGAACTGTCACGACAACATCCTGTGGTGCATACTCTCCGCTATAGCGTACCACAGCGACACTAGATGGCCAGTCTGAGAACTTAATGACTGTACTACGTATAAGTAAATAGCTGTGGCGTAACAACCCTCCATCTTAACTGTTCCTGTTATTTTATTGGAAATTAAGTGTCGACCCAGTTAATAAACCTTTCATGATTTTCAGTCCTTCGAACATTATTAAATTATGACGCATATAAGATACCTGTAAAATTACTATTAAACAAAGAATGACAATCTTTGTTCTCGAACGAACGTCATCAGATTCTATCAAATCACATTATTTTTTTAAATTATAAATTGATGAAAATTGTTTAGAAATACTCCTGGACACTGCCCTTGAGGCGGTAGAGATGGGAACCCTCGCTGAGTATCCAACCCTGGAGGGTAAACGTATTAACAAAAGAAATACGAAAAAAGATTCCTCAGAAGTGTAGAAATATTAATGTTTAAATGACGTTTATATCCTTTACTATCTGAAAGTTAGAACTTACCTTAGTGAAGTGCTCAGCTGTGCGTCCTCTATCCTTGCCCGCCTAACACTCCTTACTAGAGATTTCCTTGTCACGAAAAATCTTCACACCCCGGAGTGCCAATTTTCACCTAGCGCTTTGACGATAGGAGATACAAATTTCGATTTTAGAATTTTAAAACGTGAAACATGCTTTCACTCAAAATATTACTACCTCTCTAATTTCACTCAATGCATTTCCAGAACTGAAAAGAAAGTAAGGCACACATTATAAAATGAGCTTAAAGGAAGTCTTGTAAATCTACTGTATCATACATCCTCACAGGCAGTGGTGTAGTCTGAGGAGAAGCCAGGTAGACAGTGCCTATCCAAACTAAAAACATATTATTAATTAATATTATAACTTGAATAATATGAACATTAGCAATATTTTATTTCAAATTACAATATCTTTATAATGAATTTATTAAAATATGTTATTTGTTCCTCTGAGAAATTAGAACATATACGTTAAGCTTTACCACATGGGAATACAGATTTAGCCGGCCTCATAGTATAGGACTGTATCTTACCCGGAGGTCCCGGGTTCGATGCCCAGCGACGGGATCTGAGGGCTGGTTCAAGTTCAACTTAGCCTAAGATATTACAATTGAGAACTTGTCTGACGGTGAGATGGCGATCCCACTGCGAAAAGCTATGAAGGATTCATTAACCATACAGCACCTCGTAATCGTTCGGTTGTAATGCCATTTTATCTACGCAGCATTTATCAATGAAACGAAATGAAATGGTGTGTGGCTTTTAGTGCCGGGAGTGACCGTCGTGATGAGGTTGAAATACTTAATTTACAGTTAAAAATTTCATTGTGTTCCGTATTGAACTGAGATCACAATGTTAAAATTTGAGTAAAAGTGCCATTTGTGTACATTGTACAGACAATTTAGTATGTTCGTTTGCTTGGTTATCATTTTAAGCTGATGATGACACCATTTACAGGTGTCGAAACCGGTACCTTAAGTAAAATATGTTGTAAATAACAATATTGTACAACACATATTGTATTGAAAAGGTGGAACTTTTACCCAAATTTTAACATTGTGAGGATGAAATGATGATGAAGACGACACGTACACTCAGCTTTCGTGCCAGCGAAATTAACCAAATATGGTTAAAGTTCCCGACCCTGCCGGGAATCGAACTCGGGATCCCTGTTACCAAAGGCCAGCACGCTAACCATTTAGCCATAGAGCCTGACAGCATTTATCAATATATTCAGGTTAACTCAGTGGCGGATTTGGTGATTCATTGTCCTAGGCAGATGCGAGGCAATTTACTTACATCATCCCAAGTAAACAGTAGGTAATTTACTTACTTATAAACAGATGCCTTTGAGGCTATTGCTATTACGCCCTTTTAATCCCACGCAAGAGTTCTCAGTCTGGCAACCACGTGGATCCCAGTGGAGTATGGCAATATTTCTACTCACTTGTGTCAGGCTACTCAGTTTTATCTTTCTTGTCTGACCTCTCTTGGTCTCCCATTGTGGGTGGTGGCGGTAGAATAACTTCCAAGGTATCCCCTGCCTGCCGTAATAGATTTCAGGCGCTCATAACTTGTGAGCGTGGATTGCTGACCACTGGGCCCTTAGTTGAATCTTGGCATTGCTTCCACTTTCCTGTGGCAGGTACCTCATTTTAATCCATCCTATTCTGACCTCCCTTAGTCAAATCTTGTTCTTTTACGACCCCGACGTTATTGGGTTCGAGAGGCCTGCAGAGTCTTTCATTTTCATGCCATTCGTGGTCCTTGTCTTTCTTTGACCGATACCTTCATTTTTTGAAGTGTCGTATCTGTTTCATTTTTCTCCTATGATTAGAGTTATTAGAGGATGGTGCCTAGTTGTACTTCCTCCTAAAACAATAATCACCACCACCATCACCTCCGTTGGTCAACTCTTGTTCCGTTCAGACTCCGACGATATTGGTGGTTTCTACAGACTAGAATCCTTTAACGACCCATTTTTACCGAAGTAAAAGATGTTGAGTTAATCTATAAATTCTCATTTAATCTAATTGTGCACATTTTTGTCTAGGTGGTGGTGATTATTTAAGATGAAGTAAAACTGGACAACAATCGTCTATTAACACTAATCGGAAAGTGAAAGGTACGATCCTTTGAAGAAAGGGAAGGGATCCTGCAATAAATAAGTGGAAGCAATGCCTGACTCAGCCAGAAGCCACGCTTCCCGACATGAGAGCGCATGGAGTTTTCTCTCCATGAGGGGATAACATTGGTGCTTTTTATCGCCTTCACACACAGGGGTATTTGATCCGGGTCTTTACATAGAATTATAACAAAGTTATTGATACAGCCCGAATGTTTCCACTTTTATAGATTAGAATTCAAACTTGTCCGCCTCTGTGATGTAGTGGTTAGTGTGATAAGCTGCCACCCCCGGAGGCCCGGGTGCGATTCCCGGCGAAATTTGAAAAGTGGTATGAGGGCTGGAACGGGGTGCACTCAGCTTCAGGAGGTCAAATGTGTAGAGGTGGGTTCGATTCCCACCTCAGCCATCCTGGAAGTAGTTCTCCGTGGTTTCCCTCTTCTCCTCAAGGCAAATGCCGGGATGGTACCTAAGTTAAGGCCATGGCCGCTTCTTTCCCTCTTCCTTGTCTATCCCTTCCAATATTTTCATCCCTCCACAAGGCCCCTGTTCAGCATAGCAGGTGAGAACACCAGGGCGAATTACTGGTCATCCTCCCCTGTTGTATCCCCGATCCAATGTCTCACGCTCCAGGACACTGCTCTCGAGGCGCTAGAGGTGGGATCCCTCGCTGAGTCCGAGAGAAAAACCGACCCTGGAGGGTAAACAGATTAATAATAATAATAATAATAATAATAATAATAATAATAATAATAATAAGAAGAAGAATGCAATATTACGGAAGGGAATAACAGGTATACTCTAGCCCGGGCAAAAGCTATGCTTTGAAATTTGCATAAACATTAGGGGCTCGGCCTATTAGAACCCCTAGAAGTTATATTACTCTCGCTACATTACTGAAACCAAGGCTAGACGACACTTACTCCCAGCCAAATTATTGCAGTTTGTATTCTAACCTATTACTGCCTAAACATAACTTAATTGCTTTTACGCCCCACTAACGGAATTTGGAGACGCCAAGTTGCCAGAATTTTGTTCCACAGGAGGCTGGCTTGGCGTCACGCTCTTGAGGTAGTGAGCCTGCCTCTTACTCTAAGGGGGGAGGGGGAGTTCTTTTACGTGGACTGGTTCGAGGTCTGCTCAACCTACGTGAAAAAAATTGATTAGGTACCTGACGGTGAGATAGTGCCCCAGTCTAGAAGACAAAAAAAAAAAAAAACGGCCGGAGGGTTCGTCTCGCTGACAACGCATCACCTAGTAATCTCCAGAGCTTCGGAATGAGCAGCGGTCACCTTGTAAACCAAGGATCATGGCCATGGGGTTTGTTTGTTTGTTTCGAGGCTGGCGTATTTTATCCACCTTCAAATAACACTAGACCTAGCTGGAATCGAACACTCCTACTTGGACTCTATTAAAACCAGCGCTTTCACGGTCTGAGCGGAGGACTTCTGACTCTCAGTTCACATGGTCGTTCACTGTTCACCTTGTTTGACGGAGGTAGTAGACATGGGAGAGGACGCGTAATTTTATACTTATAACCTATCTGAATGACGATAAGCTGTGGAATGTGACACTGGTTGGTTCCCAGCGGTCTCCAGGCTCGCGATCGCAAGAGGAGACTTTATCGTTTCTGTCATCTTGGTCGCTATTGTTCCCTCAGGACAATGCCTTCGACATTATTCATGTCCTGCATAAAATACTTCTTTTGAACAGGTCTCACAAAACGTCAGGTGGGGAAAAAATATCCACAATGTGACAAAATAGAAAATGGATTCTTGAAGCGTAAGGCAGTCCCTCGCCAGCAAGAAGAGCATGGGGACTACCAGACCCAAGATGATGGAAGAGAGAAAGCCGCACTCAGACGTAACATGAAAACGTTCTGGACTAAGAAGGCCCTATTCACGAGTCAAGAAGACCCCCATGGCCAAAAACGACTCAGAAAAACGATATTCTTTTCTTCTTCTTCTTCTTCTTCTTCTTCTTCTTATTATTATTATTATTATTATTATTATTATTATTATTATTATTATTATTATTATTATTATTATTATTATTATTTGTCCGACACTTTGGCTGAATGGTCAGCGTTGAGGCCTTAGGTTCAGAGCGTCTCGGGTTCGATACCCGGCGGGGCCGGGGATTTTAATCGCGTGCGATTAATTCTTCTGGATCTGGGACTGGGTGTTTGTGTTTGTCTCAGCATTTCCTCTTCATATTCAGACAACATACCACACTGCCAACCGCAATAGAAACACTAATAATTCTTATTATTATTATTTTCTAACTATTTTGTTTGTGCCGGCTCGTCACAGATAGGTCTTATGGTGACGATGGGATAGGAAAGGGCTAGGAAAGGCGAGGAAGCGACCATGGCCTTAAATAAGGCACAGTTTCAGCATTTTCCTGGCGTGAAAATGGAAAACCACGAAAAGCTATCTTCAGGGCTGCTGTCAGTGGGGTTCGAACCCACTGTCTCCCGAAAGCAAACTGACAGCTGCACGTCCCTAACCGCACGGCCAACTCGCTCGGTCGTTAGGGGATTAATTTTGCTAAAACCACATACGATGTTCTAGAAAAAGTACCTCCAGAATCACACGTGAAATCTAGCCTCCTCCTTGTTCTTACTCTTCCGTCACCTCTCCCGCACTCTGGTAGGGTCGCTGGTGTGAACTAAGTCGAACACGTGAAATTGGCCGTGTTTTACGTTAGGATGCCCTCCCTAAAACCAAACTTACGTGCAAGTATGTATCCACTGGTTACGAGCCAGATGCGACCGTGCCGGATGCGACCCGGCCATTATCGTGCCAATAGCGACCGAGCGGATAAGCACCGTGCCGCATGCGACCCATCAATCACTTACAATTGATCTGCATTAAGGGCTGTCACCAAGTGGCAGATTGCTTATAAGTAGCTAACTTGGTCTTTTCTAAAATAAAGGTCTGACACCGTTGTTAGCAGGTTCGAGTGCCATTGGTCGAAAGAAAAATATAATAATGTTGCTGGCTTTACGTCCCAGTAACTACTTTTATGGTTTAAGGAGACGCCGAGGTTGCGGAATTTAGTCCCGCAGGACTTATTTTACTTGCCAGTAACTCCACCGACACAAAGCTGGCGTATTTGAGCATGTTCAAATACCACCGGACTGAGCCAGGATCGAACCTGCCAAGTTGGAGTCGGAAGACCAGCATCTCAACCGTCTGAGCCGTCTGAGCCACTTAGCATGGATGAAAAAAAATCACCATCAGAATGTTGGCCGGCAGGGTAGGAAAGTTGGTGGGAGACAGTTTCTAATCACTAGATTGCATGCCAAAGGCCGGGATTCAAATCCAAACCTTTTCTCAGTGTTCAAATGGAGTGAGGGGATATGATGCTGTTGGTGGTGATTCGTCCGTCGGATGGCGGCGTAAAGCATTGAGCAGACCCCTTGGTATTATTCGAGAGGAGTAGGCTACGTGCCGAAACCGGGTTTCATCTCTCCCTACTTCGTTATCATAATCCCACATCCAGACGCTCAGGCCGCCCAAGGGAGTCAGGTAGAAAGACCTGCACCAGGCAAGCCGAACACGTCCTCGGACACTCCTGGTATTAATAGGACACGATAAATAAGCGGGCCTAAGTCGTAAATAATTTCAGATAATTAGGATCTTTTTTATTGCTAGTGGCATTACGTCACACCGACACAGACAGGTCTTAAGGCGACGATGGGATAGGAAAGGGCTAGGAATAGGAAGGAAGCGGCCCTGGTCTTAATTAAAGTACAGCCCCAGCATTTGCCTGGTGTGAAAATGGGAAACCACGGAAAACCATCTTCATGGCTGCCGACAGTGAGATTTGAACCCACTATCTCCCGGATGCAAGCTCAGGGCCGCGCGCCTCTAGCCGCATGGCCAACTCGCCCGGTAAAGACGTAAACGCATCACCATGTTTCGTATTGTAAAACGAGTTTCCCCCAGAAGTGTTATGTAAAGTAGGGGCAGTAGCTGCTTATAGGACTTATTGAAATGGCATTGACTTCGTTTAGCTTACCTTATCTTGGGTGATGACACAACTTATCAAATGACAATTTGCTTGTCAACGCCGGTGGCACGGGTCGCATGCGGCACGGTCGCATCTGGCACGCCACCTATTCACTATTAGGCCTACGTGTTTCTGTCGTGGCTGGTAGTGAGGGAGAGGTACTGTGTGTATTAATATTATTAACATATACACTGACTGACAGAGCAAATGCAACACCAAGAAGGAGTGGTTCGAAAGGGATGAAAGTTGGGGAAAAAACAGAGACGGCACGGACGAATATTTGATGTTTATTTCAAACCGATATGCAGGTTACACAATGCGCACGGCATCGACTCAGTAGGATGTAGGACCACCGCGAGCGGCGATGCACGCAGAAACACGTCGAGGTACAGAGTCAATAAGAGTGCGGATGGTGTCCTGAGGGATGGTTCTCCATTCTCTGTCAACCATTTGCCACAGTTGGTCGTCCGTACGAGGCTGGGGCAGAGTTTGCAAACGGCGTCCAATGAGATCCCACACGTGTTCAATTGGTGAGAGATCCGGAGAGTACGCTGGCCACGGAAGCATCTGTACACCTCGTACAGCCTGTTGGGAGATGCGAGCAGTGTGTGGGCGGGCATTATCCTGCTGAAACAGAGCATTGGGCAGCCCCTGAAGGTACGGGAGTGCCACCGGCCGCAGCACATGCTGCACGTAGCGGTGGGCATTTAACGTGCCTTGAATACGCACTAGAGGTGACGTGGAATCATACGCAATAGCGCCCCAAACCATGATGCCGCGTTGTCTAGCGGTAGGGCGCTCCACAGTTACTGCCGGATTTGACCTTTCTCCACGCCGCCGCCACACTCGTCTGCGGTGACTATCACTGACAGAACAGAAGCGTGACTCATCGGAGAACACGACGTTCCGCCATTCCCTCATCCAAGTCGCTCTAGCCCGGCACCATGCCAGGCGTGCACGTCTATGCTGTGGAGTCAATGGTAGTCTTCTGAGCGGACGCCGGGAGTGCAGGCCTCCTTCAACCAATCGACGGGAAATTGTTCTGGTCGATATTGGAACAGCCAGGGTGTCTTGTACATGCTGAAGAATGGCGGTTGACGTGGCGTGCGGGGCTGCCACCGCTTGGCGGCGGATGCGCCGATCCTCGCGTGCTGACGTCACTCGGGCTGCGCCTGGACCCCTCGCACGTGCCACATGTCCCTGCGCCAACCATCTTCGCCACAGGCGCTGCACCGTGGACACATCCCTATGGGTATCGGCTGCGATTTGGCGAAGCGACCAACCTGCCCTTCTCAGCCCGATCACCATACCCCTCGTAAAGTCGTCTGTCTGCTGGAAATGCCTCCGTTGACGGCGGCCTGGCATTCTTAGCTATACACGTGTCCTGTGGCACACGACAACACGTTCTACAATGACTGTCGGCTGAGAAATCACGGTATGAAGTGGGACATTCGCCAACGCCGTGTCCCATTTATCGTTCGCTACGTGCGCAGCACAGCGGCGCATTTCACATCATGAGCATACCTCAGTGACTTCGAGTATCTACCAACCAACGTAATTCGGTTTTTCGGGTTCCGTTAAAGATGAAGAAGATGTTTATATTATTATTAATCGAATGACCTCACCTATCGTGTGCAAGCAATTTATTTTGACGCCATCTGGTTGCTTGCTTGTCGATTTCGACGTTCTCTTCTACTTGAGGCCTACTAGATGGCAGAGTAAAGCAAATTTCTGTTGGACATCTTATGCTGAGTTTTTAATCAATATTATCGGCTAAACACCAAATGTGTTACCAGAGATCTTTTTATTCTTCTTCTTAATCTGTTTACTCTCCAGGGTTGGTTTTCCCCTCGAACTCCGTGAGGCATCCCACCTCTACCGCCTCAAGGGCAGTGTCCTGGAGCATGAGACACTGGGTCGGGGGATACAACTGGAGAGAATGACCAGTACCTCGCCCAGGCGGCCTCACCTGCTGTTTTGAACAGGGGCCTTGTGGGGGGGATGGGAAGATTGGAAGGGAGAGACAGGAAGAGGAAAGGAAGCGGCCGTGGCCTTACGTTAGGTACACGCCTGGCATTTGCCTGAAGGAGAAGTGGGAAACCACGGAAATCCACTTCAAGGATGGCTGAGGTAGGAATCAAACCCATCCCTACTTATTTGACCTCCCGAGGCTGAGTGGACCCCGTTCCAGCCCTCGTGCCACTTTTCAAATTTTGTGGCAGAGCCGGGAATCAAACGTAACATGGCACACTGACCACTACACCACAGAGGCGGACCAGAGATCTTTTACTTGTCGAAATGGAAAAACATGGAATGTGAATGGACTTTTAACTTCCCCCCTCTTCAAAAATCCGACTACCTCTGTCGGATTTGAACCCGCTATCTTTGGATCCGGAAGCAGACACTCTATCATTGATCCACAAACAAAAACACCCAGTCCACCAACCAGAAGGATTTAGCGGACGTGGCTCCGAGGAGCCAGAGAAACGTGTAATCTCCGATTTTCTCGCTGTCGAAATCCAAACCCGGAACACAGGTTGATTTAACACGTCTTAGTTATTAATCCAGAGTGTAACAGACATGCTTTGAGAGTTACGATGTACAAATAAAGTGTTATGCTTGTAATCCAATTACCGTGGCCATGCTTGGCTGCTAGCGATCTTTTAACGCTTCATCTGCCTTTCTGAGGCTAACAGGGCATTCACATCGACCAGCTCTTATCTCCGCTCAATTGATTTCTTGTTGAGGCGAACAGAGCCTCTTCTACTTGTGCCAATTTAATAAACGCTCTAATGTGGCCAGAAATGAGACCATCCAGCCCATTAGGCACGCTCGATAAGAAACTCTCGTTACGGGTTCATCTTCTTTCTAACACAGACCATGAAGATGTCTTAATGTAAGAAGTGTTCTAAATACTCCTGCTAGGAGTGGCAGTAATTGGTGGCTCACTACATCATCTCTAAGATGTTTCTAAGGGTGACCAGATGTAAATAGATAAAAAAGAGGATAGAACTATTTAAAAAGGAGAATACTGTCGGAAAAAAAGAGGACACAAAATTTCTCCATTGAAAATCTCAATTTAGACATATATTGTAATTTCCACATACGTAAAATGTATCTATTTCCATGTTATAGAGTTCAGTAGTGGCGACTGGGAGTTAGAAGTGTGTGTGCGGGGGGGATTTTTGTTATGGATAACAAAAAGTATCGTGGTCTGAGGGCTATAGCGGGAAGAGTAGCGGGACGGGGTGGCAACATGAAAATTGAAGGAAAAATCTACAAAATAGTAAGTTCCTTGAGGCGTAAAGGTTGGGTCTACGAACTTTAGTACGGTAATAATTAAATACATCCGCCTCTGCGGTATAGTGGTTAGCGTGATTAGCTGCCACCTCCGGAGGCCGAAGTTCGATTTCCGGCTCTGCCACGAAATTTGAGATGTGGTAGGAGGGCTGGAACGGGGTTCACTCAGCCTCGGGAGGTCAACTGAGTAGAGGTGGGTTCGATTCCCACCTCACCCATTCTCGAAGGGGTTTCCGTGGTTTCTCACTTCTTCTGCAGGCAAATGCCCGGATGGTAGATAACTTAAGGCCACGCTCGCTTCCTTCCTTTTCCTTGTCTATCCCTTCCAATCTTCCCATCCACTTACAAGTCCCCTGTACAGCATAACAGGTGAGGCCGTCTGGGCGAGATAATGATCCTCCTTCCCAGTTGTATCCCTGACCCAATGGTTCACTCTCGAGGGGACTGCTCTTGAGGCGGTAGAGGTGGAATCCCTCGCAGATTCGGAGGGAAAAACCAACCCTGGAGGGTAAACAGATTAAGAAAGAAAGACAGAAGGAATAATTCAACACTATACAATACAACATTCATCAAAAGAAGAATAATTACACATATGTTGCAATTAAATAGACGTTCGGCGGGATTATACAGTTTAAATGTAATTTAGTATTTGACTACACAATATCAAACTAACAGACACTAGGTGAGGAAAGCAACGGGGAACTACCTCACTCCTCATTTCCCTAGTATGCCTCTTCATTGACGCTAGGCTATGCAAGCTGTTGGCGGAACTGTGGATGATCAAACCAGCCTTCGGGCTGAATACCCAACAACAACAACAACAACAACAGACACTAAATAGACTGACGTATGCGCGCAGAAGGCAGCTGAATCATACCTCAGTGTCCATGACCTTGCTACCCTTGCTACCCTTCCTCACACCACATGCTACGCTTTGCTGCGCGAGTCTCTACTACTTGCTCTGGCACTGTACGAATCGATTAGCCGCAACGAACTACATTTTGTGCAAATTTTTCTTTATAATTAAATAAATTAAAGGAAGGAATTAACCGAAAAACAAATAGGGATTGTACAAATTCTTTTAGATTATATTGAACGATTAAGATGATATTCAAATTTTTTTTTGCTAGGGGCTTTACGTCGCACCGACACAGATAGGTCTTATGGCGACGATGGGATAGGAAAGGCCTAGGAGTTTGAAGGAAGCGGCCGTGGCCTTAATTAAGGTACAGCCCCAGCATTTGCCTGGTGTGAAAATGGGAAACCACGGAAAACCATTTTTAGGGCTGCCGATAGTGGGATTCGAACCCACTATCTCCCGGATGCAAGCTCACAGCCGCGCGCCTCTACGCGCACGGCCAACTCGCCCGGTATATTCAAAAATTATACAGTACTTTGTAACGATTCCTTTATCAGTCCACGTGCTCAGATCAATTAAAATAGTCTTCCTACATTTGCATTAGTATAGACAAGAGAGTACTCTGTAAGTTTAATAAACCTGAACTACAGTCACCTGACTTACCTGAATTGAAATACTTTGCCCATTTCTGATAAAAGAGTGGAGTGGCACAGGGGCTAATGTGCAAGATGGTCGCTATACATTGATCTTATGGGAATAACCAATACTGGGCGAGGGAGCTGGCAGAGGGTATAATGTGCAAGATGGCCGCTATACATTGGTCTTATGGAAATAACCGATACTGGGCGAGGGAATTGGCACAGTGGCTAATGTGCAAGATGGTCGCTATACATTGATCTTATGGGAATAACCGGTATTGGGCGAGGGAGCTGGCAGAGGGTATAATGTGCAAGATGGCCGCTATACATTGGTCTTATGGAAATAACCGATACTGGGCGAGGGAATTGGCACAGGGGCTAATGTGCAAGATGGTCGCTATGCATTGGTCTTATGGGAATAACCGGTACTGGGCGAGGGAGCTGGCACAGGGGATAATGTGCAAGATGGCCGCTATACATTGGTCTTATGGAAATAACCGATACTGGGCGAGAGAATTGGCACAGGGGCTAATGTGCAAGATGGCCGCTATACATTGGTCTTATGGGAATAATCGGTACTGAAAGAGGGAGCTGGCACAGGGGATAATGTGCAAGATGGCCGCTATACATTGGTCTTATGGAAATAACCGATACTGGGCGAGGGAATTGGCACAGGGGCTAATGTGCAAGATGGCCGCTATACATTGGTCTTATGGGAATAATCGGTACTGGACGAGGGAGCTGGCACAGGGGATAATGTGCAAGATGGCCGCTATACATTGGTGTTATGGGAATAACCGGTACTGGGCGAGGGACCTGGCACAGAGGCTGCTCTAATGGGGACTAGATGACCGCTATGAATGGGTCTTATGTAAATAACTAATACATGGGTAATGTAGCTGGTCTGAAGGTAGTCATTACTACTCTCATTCGGGAATTGTTTGAAATTTCAGAACTGATCGAAGTATTTCACATCATCAATATTTGAAACGATTTAGACTTAGCTTGCAAATACAGAACACATTTTTCAACATCACAAGAAACAATATCACTTTTTAGAGCCCTCCATTTAAAACAGGCTTCCCTTAAATCCTGATTATCTCCTGTCACTTGTCACGTTGTCAACTGCCGTACATTAACATAGGAGTGTTCTGATTGGTTATTGCTGAAAGTGAAGAATACAGTATACAGAATGGTAAATAGCGTCCGTTATTACAACACAATGGGATTATCGCTTGTACTGTATATCCATAGTCACATTTCTATATATCGATGCGATATTGATAATGCCGTGGCGTAATGAAGAAGTAAAAGCGAAGTAGTAAAACAGATTACCCCAAAATGAGCAGATTCACTAAAACAAGGAGGACTTATCGGTTTTTTAATAATCCATACGGACCCCGGACCATGGTGTAAAAAGGAGGGCTTGTTCGATTAAAAGAGGGAGTTTGATCAGCCTATTTGAGCAGAACTGCTGCTCGATACTACATGTTACCTGCTGCTATCACTTGATAATACATTTTTACACGTCTACCTCTTTTCGGTTTATTTTACAACTCGCTTTACGTCGCACAGACAGTAGTGTTGCCTGGTTTTTGAAATGCCAGTAAGGGGCAGGTCATGACGACACGATATAACATTTGCTCAAGAAAGCACGGAGACATAATTTTACTGTAGGCACAAGCATTATTATAGAATTTTGCTATTTCATTTTCTACATAAAAAGTTTAAAACTCTTATTTTTCTTCGCTTTTAGCCTTTTTCAATTAAATCGAATCTCCCTTGTAGATATATAGATAAATGCATTTATCATCAACAGGTCATTTGCCAAATAACTCAATAAAACATAATATACAACAAATACACCTTAAATAAATAACAAAAATGTCCTAAAATAATAACCAAGTTTAAACTAAATCTAGAGAACTTTATATATGCATATTTACACCACCATAAATAAATATGTATGTTGGGTATTCAGCCCGAAGGCTGGTTTGATCCTCTGCAGCTCCGCCAACAGCTGTCATAAATAGTCTAGGCGTCACTGAAGAGGCGTTAATAAACAAATAAATAAATAAATAAATAAATAAATAAATAAATAAATAAAAATGAATCTCCTTAATTAATTATCATGTTTACGCTACATCTAGAGGAATTTACATACGCATATTTACATATTTTACAGTGAGAACCTTTTATTCATGAGGTCGTGAGGGCACGTCTGATTTTAGATGGGGCGGGGGGGCGGGGTGAAAAAGGGCCTCTGATTTACCCATCCATTCAGTGATGATGTTAGTGCGATCAGAAGCCATGAGTTTTTGCCTGAGCCACATTTCTCACTTTAGGCAGATGAAAAATATAGTTTTGCCTAGTATTGCGACGAGGAATATGTAATGGAATCAACTTCAATAATTTTGAACAATCCACGTTCTTTGTCACACACTTATAAAGAAAGAGGGCACTGGCACATCTGCGGCGTGAGTGCAATGTCCTCATGCACATAGTCTCACAAAACTATTCGAGAGAGAAATACCCAAACCTTGGTAAGTGATCCTTTTCATCAACCTTATTTGGACACTTTTCAACTTTTGTATTAATTACTGCTGAGAAGGTAGCCACACCTCGCAACAGAATTCTAACGATGGCCTGATTAGAGTGCAAAACAAAGTTATTAGAGTTCTAGGAGAAAAAAAAATCGGCACAGTTTCTTTTCAGAAAACCAAGTAATTTAAACCCCTTCGTAGAAATCTCTTCTAATTTTTTCTCGAAGGGAAGACCGTAACAGTTTAAAAGTATCACACCAAGATAATTTATTTCATTCACACGAGCTATTTGAAAATTGCATAAATGGTAAGGGTAATTTACTGGTTCCAACTTACGTGAAAATATAATTGCATTGCATTTTGAGGTCTTCAAACCAAGTAGCCACTTTCTATACCAGTTACTTATGAGGTTTAAGTCAGACTGTAGCAACATACAGCCCAGCTCACTGCTTATCACCTTAAAGATCTTTAGATCGTCAATACAGAGAAGGCAATTACTGTGTTGTATAAATATTGTTATATCATTTATGAATATGACAATGAAAATAGGGCCCAGTAAGGATCCTTGGGGACACCGGAAGTAGGGTGTCATATACAAGTACCATCAGATTTTACTAATCAAGTCATGAAACAGCGGTGATCAAAATTAAGTGAGACTAGAATTTCTGACTTTATCAGAGTTGCTGATCTATTCAATTCATAATTCCATTTACTTTTATGAATAGAAAAAAAAATCTTTCAACATGTGTATTCGAACTAGGTATACTTGGAACATAAGATACCAACATTAGTATATTTGCAACACCAGTTCCAGTATCACGTACATAATTGACTGTTATGGGAAGAAAATGCCCCATAAAAGTTATCCACATTAAAACCTGGAAAAATGTCAGTAAATGAAAAGAATTTATTATTTCTGCAAAAGCTGAAATTGTAACATCTTTGAAATGTAAAGCCTTTAGTTTCATAAAAATATTAACATCCCTGAAATCATAAACTTTTTCCAGATAATTTATTGCAGCATTGTAAAAGCTTTATTCTAAAGGTTCGCCGGCTGTTCGCTCGCCTACCGCAGGTTGCGATCATAGTGCAGAATCGCTAGATGAAGAATAATGAACTGAAATGCGGGACCAGTAAATGCTATTGTAAGTCCATTAACCATGGCAGAAGTGGGTGTGTTAATATGGGAAAGAAAGGGCAGTCCGCCTCTCTGGTGTAGTAGTTAGTGTGATTAGCTGCCTTCCCCGGAGGCCCGGGTTTGATTCCCGGCTCTGCCACGAAATTTGAAAAGTGGTACGAGGGCTGGAACGGGGTTCACTCAGCCTCGGGAAGTCAGCTGAGTAGAGGTGGGTTCGATTCCCACCTCAGCCATCCTGGAAGTGGTTTCCTGTGGTTTTCCACTTCTCCTGCAGGCAAATGCCCGGATGGTACCTAACTTAAGGCTACGGCCGTTTCCTTCCCTCTTCCTTGTCTATCCCTTCTAATCTTTCCATCCCCCACCAAGGCCCCTGTTGAGCATAGCAAGTGAGGCCACCTGGGCGAGGTACTGGTCATTCTCCCCAGTCGTATCCCCCGACCCAATGTTTCACTCTGCAGGATACTGCCCTTGAAGCGGTAGAGGTGGGATCCCTCGCTGAGTCGGAGGGTGAAAAACCAACCCTGGAGGGTAAACAGATTAAGAAAGAAAGAAAAGAAAGGGCATCCCGTATGCGGGACAGTACTTCAGACCTTCAAATACGGGGAATGATACGGGACAAATGGCAGCACCAACTGACACAGATAGGTCTTATGCCGAGGATGGGATAGGGAAGCGCTGGGAGTGGGGTGGAAGCAACTGTGCCTATAGCTGTCAGGCTAGAGTAATGCCGTATTTACTCGCATACAGAGTGTTATAATAAGGTACGGCCAAACGTTCAGAATACATTCCTCACATGTAGAAGAAGAAAATATGTTATTTTTGGACACGGGACAGGAAACGTTTTATTTCCATGACAGAACTCATTTTCTACCATTTTACATAGTACATTAATCAAGGCAAACACAGAAGGTACCAGCATAGCACATGGAACTCTATCGAATATGAAATGTGCAAAATGCCCTCCGTTAACATTGATACGGGGGTGAATCAAAAAGTGAGTCAAACTTCCAAGTTATGGCCATTTATGAAACCATTTCCACATAGTCCCCAAGAGATAGTAAACATTTCTCGGAGCGGTCAACCAACTTTTCGATTCCGGATGCGCAAAAATCACCTCCAGCGCTATGTAACCACCTGGAGACAGCTGCTTTCAACTCCTCATATTTTCGGAATCGTCTTCCACTGAGATCCTTTTCTCAGTTTACGCAACACCTCACACGGGCCGCCAAAAGTCCGAACTGGTGCAGGGATTCAAGTGGGAGGTATGGCAACATCCTCCATACTGTCCGGTCTTAGCGACATGCGATTATCATGACGGTCGCTTCCTTCTCATTCCTAACCCTTTCCTATCCCATCGTCGCCATACGACCTATCTGTGTCGATGTGACGTGAAGCCACTTGTAAAAGAAAAGTTTGGTTACTTTTTAGGGAAACAGAATGAGAACTGTGATTCAGGGTTATAATACTGAATGAGTAGCATCCGCGGCTCAGGCGGCACCGCGCCGGCCTCTCACCACTGGATACCGAGTTTCAAATCCCGGTCACTCCATGTGAGATTTGTGCTGGGCAAAGCGGAGGCGGGACAGGTTTTTCTCCGGGTACTCCGGTTTTCCCTGTCATTTTTCGTTCCAGCAACACTCTGCGCTATAATTTCATTTCATCAGTCAGTCATTAATCATTGCCCCAGAGGAGTGCGGCAGGCCTCGGCAGCCGGGACAATTCCTATCCTCGCCGCAAGTTGGGGGTTCATTCATCCCATCCCTGACCCGGTCATTGACTGGAAAATAGGTTGTAGGTTTTCAATACTGAATTAATATATAAAGTATGCTGATCACTTTTTGACGCGTTTAATGTTAGTAATACTATCATACTTGCTACCTGTCCCTAAAATGCTTAGGTCATATTTTACCTTTTTAAGGTCATATTTTTTATGGTTCACGGTACGAGTTACTGTAGTCACGTCCTAGTTTGTGAACCATGGGCAACGTCTGAGTGGTCCTGAGAATCGGGATACCAGTTGCTTTGGAATGGGAGTAGGCATCTCGGGCATATTCTGAGTCATGGCCCTCCTTTTGCTCAGACGGCTAGAATTATACAATCCACCGATGGTCCCTAGCCCGTTAGAGGAGAGATCCTCACTTGGACTATGTGCAAGTAGGGTAGCATTCTGCTTCACAGAATTTACCGACCTCAGAACAATTTAGGCAAGCCTCGGACCAATGGGAGTAACGGGGTCCCACTCTCATTTGACAAGCAAGGTACTCCTTGGAAACAACTTGGCCAACGAAATAGAATTCGATGAGGAGCTATCAATATTAATGGGGCTTATGGACGAAAGAAAGTAGAAGTGGCTGAGTCAGCAAAGAGGATGCATCTGGACGTGCTAGGAGTAAGTGTTATTCTGATAAGGGGAGATAACGAGGAAGAGATAGGAGATTATAAAGTGTATTTGACGGGTGTTAGAAAGGGAAGTGCAGAGTGTGGGGTAGGGCTTTTCATCCAGAATACCATTGCACGCAACATAGTTTCTGTTAGGCACGTAAATGAGCGAATGATGTGAGTAGATTTGTCAGTGGGAGGAATTAGGACTAGAATTGTCTCAGTACATTCACCATGTGAGAGTGCAGATGACGATGAAGTTGAAAAATTTTATGAAGCACTGAGTGACATCGTAGTCAGGGTCAACAGCAAGGATAGGATAGTGCTAATGGGCGATTTTAATGCGAGAGTTCGAAATAGAACTGAAGGATACGAAAGGATGATTGGTAAATGTGGGGAAGATGTGGAAGCTAATAGGAATGGGAAGCGATTGCTGGACTTCTGTGCTAGTATGGGTTTAGCAGTTACGAATGCATTTTTAAGCATAAGGCTATTCACCACTACACATGGGAAGCTAGGGGTACCAGATCCATAATAGACTATATCTTAACCGACCTCGAATTCTGGAAGTCTGTTAGGAATATACGTGTTTTCCGGGGGTTTTCGATGATACACACCACTATCTGTTCTGTAGTGAACTACGTACCTCTAGACCTAAGATAAAGTGAAATCCGTCCGCAAACGAATACGGGTAGAAAATCTCCAGGACGAGGAAATTAGACAGAAGTACATGGATATGATTAGTGAGAAGTTCCGAACAGTGGACAGTAAGCAGTTTGAGGATATAGAAAGAGAATGCGTGGCATACAGGGATGCTGTAGTAGGTGCAGCATGGGAATGCCTAGAAACAACTGTCTGTGAAAATGGCTAAAAGGGAACGTCTGTGGAGTGATGCAGTGAGAGCAGCTTGTAAACGTAATAAGAAGGATTATCAGAAATGGCTCCAAACAAGGGCTGACGCAGGAAGGGAAATGGACATAGGTGAAAGAAACAAAGCGAAACAAATAGTTGTTGAATCCCAAAAGTATTCGTGTGGAGATTTTGGCAATAACTTGGAAAGGCTAGGTCAAGCAGCAGGGAAACCTTTCTGGACAGTAATAATCTTAGGAAGGGAGGGAAAAAGGAAATGAGCAGTGTGTTGGGTAATTCAGGTGAACTCATAATACATCCCAGGGAATCACTGGACAGGTGGAGGGAATATTTCGGAAATCTTCTCAACGTAAAAGAAAGTCTTCCTGGTGGTGTCGCGAACAAACGGGCTCATGGGGAGGAGGAAAATGATGCTGCTGAAATTATGCTTGAAGAAGTGGAAAGGATGGTATATAAACCCCATTGTCATAAAGAAGCAGGAATAGATAAAATTAGATCTGAATCGGTGAAGTAAAGTGAGAAGTTAGGGATGAAATGCTTTCAGAGAGTATTAACATTAGCATGGAGTGTTGGTAAGGTACTTTCAGATTGGGAAGAAGCAATGATTGCGCCTATCTATAAGCAAGGGAACAGGAAGGATTGCAACAAAATTGTCGAGGTATCTCATTGATTATTATACCAGGCAAAGTATTCACTGGCGTCTTGGAAGGGAGGGTGCAATCAATAGTTGAGAGAAAGTTGGATGAAAACCAGTGTGGTTTCAGACCACAAAGGAGCTGTCAGTATCAAATTTTCAGTATGCGCCAGGTAATTGAAAAAAGCAAACAACTGAAGAATAGACAGTTTTGTTTGTGTTTCGTGAATATAGTGAAAGCTTATGACAGAGTATCGAGGGAAGAGACGTTCGCAATACTGGGGGACTATGGGATTAAGGCTATATTACTGCTCAAAGGTATGAAGTGGCAGGTAGGGATTCAGTTAGGTTAAAATGTAGTAAGCAGTCTGGCCTTTACTGACAACTTGGTTTTAAGTCAGACTGTGCCGAAAGCCTGCAACTTGAAAATAGGTGCAATGAGTTTGGTATGAAAATGAGCCTTTCGAAGTCTAAATCGATATCAGTAGGTAAGAAATTTAAGAGAATTGAATGTGAGTTTGGTAATAGAAAGCTGGAACAGGTAGATAATTTGAAATATTTAGGATGTGTGTTCTCCCAGAATGATAGTATAATAAGTGGAATTGAATCAACGTGTAATAAAGCCAATGCAGTGAGGTCGCAGTTGCAATGAACAGTATTCTGTAAAAAGGAAGTTAGCTACCGGAAGAAAATATCTTTACATCGGTCTGTTTTCAGACCAATTTTGCTTTACCGGAGAGAAAGCTGGGTGGACTCTGGATATCTTATTTATAAGTTAGAAGTAACTGACATGAATGTAGCGAGAATGATTGCTGCTACAAACATGTGGGAACAATAACAGGAGGGTACATAGAATGAGGGGATTTAGGAATGAACTGTATGGATGAAGCTGTACACATAAACCAGCTTTTGTGGTGTGGACATGTGAGACGAATGGAGGAAAATTGGTTACCTAGGAGAATAATGGACTCTGTTATGGAGGGTAAGAGAAGTGGAGACCGAGATGACAATGGTTAGATTCAGTTTCTAACGATTTAAAGATAAGATGTATAGAACTGAATGAGGCCACAGCACTGGTTGTAAGTAGAGAGTTGCGTCGACGTACCGTAGTATATTATGGTAGTGCCTAGGTTCTGAAGCACCGCCGTCTCAATCCTGCTATACTGCCTGCTCGATGCAAGGCTGTTTGCGAATAGGCTGCGACAAAAATTCTCAACTTGATGGCAGGCACAGACGCACAAAGTTCTTAACGCGTTACTATGACGACAGTCTACGAAACATATATGTTCACTGAAGGTCGTAAATAACATCAGTGACATTAAAGTTGATAATATTACCTGTATGAAGTCGTAGTTGACTTCTTCATGTCACCATTTAAATATATTCCTGGACGGAGGCTCGGAGTGATACACAGGGCGGCTAACATTTTGTGTTCTTACCAATGCAATATCAGTTATTAGAGGTCTTACGAACTTGGTTAAGATAATATCACTAACAGTTTGCTGATATTCTTTGACCTCATACTGTACCAGAACACATTCTAAAAGGGAAGAAGTTGCAAGTCCTCGTATTACGCTCGTTTGAAGGACTTCCGATAGTAGGGCACAACAGCTTCAAAAAACTCCTGCAGATGCTTCACCAGAGCAACAAATCAAGGTTTTGTGTATCGAAGTCCTCCTCTGCCCTGATGCTTAATCAGTTCCATTTAGTGGTGTCGAAGCTCTATACAGTGAGATGTTGGTGACGCAGATGTCCCACTCCATCCTCTTTTCAAAAACATGAACCAAGTGCCTGCAAATTAGGACTTGATTTTGTGTTTCTAGATTGATTGGGGCATAATCATTTGGATATTTGAGGTTGTCCAAAATGCCTAAACATGAAGACGTTTGTTTTGTGTCTGTCCGTCACAATTCTTATATCAAGGAATTCCGTATCCTCCACGGCTCAACTTCTGAAATAAGATGTAAAAGTGTAAGGGCTACAGATGCGAGAGTAGTCTGAGGATGTTTTTTTTATTTTTTTTATTAGGACCTTCCCTGGACATAGCCAACAGCAACTTTTCTCTTAATTCCCTTCTAGACGGTGTTTCATGGAATCATATCACTTCTGGCTGCGAACCACCATGCCGAGATTTTTAAAATGGTACACCACAGTTGAATATTTCGAAGGGAAGCCTGATTTCAGTTCTACAAAGAAAAAAAAATATAACTTGCAAAAAGGAAGGAAACAAGTACACTTTAAGCACAACATGATTAATTTATTTCACAGTTCTGTACAAAACATCACTTGTACAAACGGAAGTGAACAGGCAAGTTTACGCAGCTTTTTACACATTTGCATGCATCAAGAACACAATGTAACACCCCACATTGACCGCGGACATTGTGCGTCTATGACTGTACTCTTATGGCGACTTTAAGAAATATTGGTAATCGCGCCTTCCTGTGTTAAACTAGTGGCATAGAGCAGGCAGTATAATCGAAACGGCGGTGTTCAGAGCACGGCCGACTTGATGCGTCGAGGGATCCAGTCGGCCGTGTTCAAAGCTACAAAACTTCTCTCGTAGAAAACAGATCGCGCCTCAGTCAGGCAGCATTCTATATTAAGGTCTACTCTTTTAGGGCAATACTGTTCCAGCATATTACAGACGTTAAAGTTAAAAGTTCATCATACACTAAATTTTGGAATTAGCTAAAATATATATCAACAAGGGAACCGCTTATGACAGGATAAGAAGCTTTCCACCTCGACTTATAACCCGCGTACCAGTCTTGGTATGCTAAGTTTAAAAATATAAAGAACGATATGTATTATATGTCCTATTTGTAACAACTTCATTACAACCAGTAACTTGAGAAATTTATAACCAACTGTTTTATCCTGAACATGATCCGTTATTGTATGTTTGTGGTTTTGATTGAAACTCATACGTACTGCAGTGCTCCCAGATCGAAATTTCCCATGCAGTCTGAAAAATGGTCGTGTTTATGGAATGGTGTATAAAAAAAGGGGGTTGGGGGATGTCAAGAATGTCTGATAAAACATAAGTAGGCTAATATTAAAGTTTTTGGATAAAACATGGGGATTTTTAACATAGCCACACGCTGCTTGCATAAAATTTTGTGCCGATTATTTATATGTTTGGACAAATGAACTACCGTATTAAAGTGAGAGCGTTACTTTGATTTACTAGAGTATAGTGTGATTAAGTTTAAATACACCCTAGTTTTTCTCGAATTCTGAAACTATCCGCGACAAAGCGGCCAGCCTCTCATCAATCGCTTCACAGAGTGAGTTGGACTGCGGTTAGGATCGCGCAGCTGTGAGCTTGCACTCAGAAGATAGTGTTGGTGGTGATTATTGTCATGTCCGGCTCTATGCTTAAATGGTTAGCATGCTGGCCTTTGGTTCAAAGGTCGCGGGTTCAATTCCCGGTCGGGTCGGGGATTCTAACTTTCGTTAGTTATTTCCTATGGCTCCGGGGCTGGGTGTTTGTGACGTCTTCAGCATTAGATTTCATCTTAGATCCTCACAGATGCGCAGGTCGCCTGTACGGTGTCAAATCGAAGGACCTGCACCAGGCCTCTCCGGAGGCCATACGCCATTATTATTATTATTATTATTATTATTATTATTATTATTATTATTATTATTATTATTATTATCTTCCTTTCTTAATCCGTTTACCCTCAAGAGTTTGTTTCTCCCTCGGAATGAACGAGAGATCCCACCTCTACCTCCTCAAGGGCAGTGTCCTGGAGCATGGGACTTTTGGTTTTGGGATACAACTGGGAAGGTGGGCCAGTACTTCAGCCAGGGGGCCTCACCTGCAATGCTGAACAGGGACTTGGTGTGGGGGATGGGAATATGGGAAGGGATAGACAAGGAAGAGGGAAGGAAGCGGCCGTTTCCTTAAGTTAGGTGCCATCCCGGCATTTGCCTGGAGGAGAAGTGGGAAACCACGGAAAACCACTTTGAGGATGGCTGAGGAGGGAATCGAACCCCCTCTACTCAGTTGACCTCCCGAGGCTAGTTGCCTCTATGGATCAGTGGTAGAGTGTCGGCTTCGGATCCCGGCAGAGGTAGTCCGATTTTTGAAGAGCGGAAAAAGTCAATTCGACACTCCATGTCGTACGATGTTGGCATGTAAAAGATCTCTGGTGACACACTTGGTGTTTACCCGACAACATTCATTACATCTCAGCCATAGACGCCCAAGAAAGTTTCGGTTTACTCGGTCTGCGATCTAGTGGGCCTAGAGTAAAACGGAACGTCGAAATTGATGAACAGACAGCCAGACGGCGTCAAATTGAAATGTCTGCACACGGTAGCTGAGGCAATTTTTATTATTATTATTATTATTATTATTATTATTATTATTATTATTATTATTATTATTATTATTATTATTATTACCTCCCGAGGCTGAATGGACCCCGTTCCAGACCTCGTACCTCTTTTTAAATTCGTGGCAGAGCCGGGAATTGAACCCGGGCCTCCGGGGGTGGCAGCTAAACACACTAACCACTATACCACAGAGGCGGACATTATTATTTTAATATTATTATTATTATTCTGATATGAGTACAACTAGGCAACTATCCTCTATATAACACTAATAATCAAAGAAAGAATGGTAATGATCTGACACTTCGAAAAATAAAGTTATCGGCCAAAGAAAGACAAGGGCAACGAAGGGCGTGAAAATGAAAGACTCCCTAGACCTTGAATGCTCTAATACCGTCGGGGTCGGAAAAGAATAAGAGTTGACCAAGGGAGGTCGGATAGGATAGATGAAAGTGAGGAGCCTGGCGCAAGTTGACCTAAATGGAAACAATGCTAGGGCTCAGTTAACGGCCCTGTGGTCACCAACCCACACTCCTAATTAAGAGTCCATGGGTCCCTTTTAGTCGTCTCTTAAGACAAGCAAGGGATACCGTGTGTGATTTCAGAGATAATGGGTTCGAACTCCACTGTCGGCAGCCCTGAAGATGGTTTCCATGGTTACCCCATTTTTACCCCAGGCAAATGCTGGGACTGTACCCCAAATAAGGCCATGGCCGCTTCCTTCCCACTCATAGCACTTTTCTATCCCATTGTCGCCACGTGTCGGTGCGACGTAAAACAAATAGTAAAGAAAAACCATAGCTTGTTATAACTGCGCATGTCTCCCATGGCCGTCAAATAGAAAGACCTGTACCAGGCAAGCCGAACATGTCCTAGGACACTCCCGGCACTAAAAGCCATACGATAACAGTCTTACTAATAAAAAATCCTTATACAGTTGTGTAACACTTGTATAGTTATACATTGAATAATCCTCGTATATTCGTTGCATATTTTTCTTGCTAATAAACGTGGTATACGCATTGTATTAATATACTACTCGTTTACACTCGTTCCAAGCCGTAGGAATTTCTTCCTGCAGTTCACTGGCGTATTCCTTCATGTTCATCGCCTCTAAGATCGCTTTTGCTGGTTATCTAGCAGCAAAACTTTTCATGAAGCCGCGTGGTAGTAGAAATAACAAAATATAATGCTCGAATAAACAAGAACAGAACAGAAATTCACATAAGGTGTATTATTCTCACTAGTAATAATTATGTCTCTGATAACAATAACTAACCTCATTCCGCGCTCATGTCCGTACTGTTGTGAGAGCATGAAGTTCGCACGATATAGAGCCACCTCTTGGATCTTCTATTAAGTAATTTCTGTCTGTGGCACCGCCGCTACATGTTGTGGGGAAGTGGTATACCGATAACGCCCAAGGAGCCGCTTCAGAGCGCTACATTTTGTGGGGAAGTGGTATACCAATAATCCCCACAAGAGCCGCTTCATAGCGCTAGATGTTGCGGGAAAGTGGTATACCGATAACCTCCACAAAAGCCGCTTCAGAGCGCTACGTGTTGTGGGGAAGTGTTATACCAATAATCCCCACAAGAGCCGCTTCATAGCGCTAGATGTTGCGGGAAAGTGGTATACCGATAACCTCCACAAAAGCCGCTTCAGAGCGCTACGTGTTGTGGGGAAGTGTTATACCGATAATCCCCACAAGAGCCGCTTCATAGCGCTAGATGTTGTGGGGGAGTGGTATACCGATAACGCCCAGAGGAGCCGCTTCATAGCGCTAGATGTTGCGGGAAAGTGGTATACCGATAACCCCCACAAAAGCCGCTTCAGAGCGCTAGATGTTGCGGGAAAGTGGTATACCGATAACCCCCAGAAGAGGCGCTTCAGAACGCTAGATGTTGTGGGGGAGTGGTATACCGATAACGCCCAGAGGAGCCGCTTCATAGCGCTAGATGTTGCGGGAAAGTGGTATACCGATAACCCCCACAAAAGCCGCTTCAGAGCGCTACGTGTTGTGGGGAAGTGTTATACCGATAATCCCCACAAGAGCCGCTTCAGAACGCTAGATGTTGTGGGGGAGTGGTATACCGATAACGCCCAGAGGAGCCGCTTCATAGCGCTACGTGTTGTGGGGAAGTGTTATACCGATAATCCCCACAAGAGCCGCTTCATAGCGCTAGATGTTGCGGGAAAGTGGTATACCGATAACCTCCACAAGAGCCGCTTCAGAGCGCTACGTGTTGTGGGGAAGTGTTATACCGATAACCCCCACAAAAGCCGCTTCAGAGCGCTACGTGTTGTGGGGAAGTGTTATACCGATAATCCCCACAAGAGCCGCTTCATAGCGCTAGATGTTGCGGGAAAGTGGTATACCGATAACCTCCACAAGAGCCGCTTCAGAGCGCTACGTGTTGTGGGGAAGTGTTATACCGATAATCCCCACAAGAGCCGCTTCATAGCGCTGGAATTTGAGGGAAAGTGGTATACCGATAACCCCCACAAGAGCCGCTTCAGAGCGCTACGTGTTGTGGGGAAGTGTTATACCGATAATCCCCACAAGAGCCGCTTCATAGCGCTGGATGTTGCGGGAAAGTGGTATACCGATAACCCCCAGAAGAGGCGCTTCAGAACGCTAGATGTTGTGGGGGAGTGGTATACCGATAATCCCCACAAGAGCCGCTTCATAGCGCTGGATGTTGCGGGAAAGTGTTATACCGATAATCCCCACAAGAGCCGCTTCATAGCGCTGGATGTTGCGGGAAAGTGTAATACCGATAACCCCCACAAGAACCGCTTCAGAACGCTAGATGTTGTGGGGGAGTGGTATACCGATAACCCTCACAAGAGCCGCTTCAGAGCGCTAGTTGTTGTGGGGGAGTGGTATACCGATAACGCCCAGAGGAGCCGCTTCAGAGTGCTACATGTTGTGGGGAAGTGGTATACCGATAACCCCCACAAGAGCCGCTTCAGAGCGCTAGATGTTGTGGGGGAGTGGTATACCGATAACCCCCAGAGGAGCTGCTTCAGAGCGCTACATGTTGTGGGGAAGTGATATACCGATAAACCCTACAAGAGCCGCTTCGGAGCGCTACATGTTGTGGAGAAGTGGTATACCGATAACGCCCAAGGAGCCGCTTCATAGCGCTACATGTTGTGGGGAAGTGGTATACCGACAACCGACACAAGAGGCGCTTCACAGCGCTACGTCTTGTGGGGAAGTGGTATACCGACAACTCCCACAGGAGCCGCTTCAGAGCGCTATATGTTGTGAGGAAGTGGTATATCGACAACTTCCACAGGAGCCGCTTCAGAGCGCTAGATGTTGTGGGGAAGTGGTATACCGATAACTCCCAGAGGAGCCGTTTCGGAGCGCTAGATGTTGTGGGGAAGTGGTATACCGATAACCCCCAGAGGAGCCGCTTCAGAGCGCTACGTGTTGTGGGGAAGTGTTATACCGATAATCCCCACAAGAGTCGCTTCATAGCGCTAGAATTTGAGGGAAAGTGGTATACCGATAACCCCCACAAGAGCCGCTTCAGAGCGGTAGATGTTGTGGGGAAGTGGTATACCGATAACCCCCAAAAGAGCCGCTTCAGAGCGGTAGATGTTGTGGGGAAGTGGTATACCGATAACCCCCAAAAGAGCCGCTTCAGAGCGCTACATGTTGTGGGGAAGTGGTATATCGACAACTCCCACAGGAGCCGCTTCAGAGCGCTAGATGTTGTGGGGAAGTGGTATACCGATAACCCCCACAAGAGCCGCTTCAGAGCGCTAGATGTTGTGGGGAAGTGGTATACCGATAACCCTCACAAGAGCCGCTTCAGAGCGCTACTTGTGGGGAAGTGGTATACCGATAACCTCCACAAGAGCCGCTTCAGAGCGCTACGTGTTGTGGGGAAGTGTTATACCGATAATCCCCACAAGAGCCGCTTCATAGCGCTAGAATTTCAGGGAAAGTGGTATACCGATAACCCTCACAAGAGCCGCTTCAGAGCGCTACGTGTTGTGGGGAAGTGGTATACCGATAACCCTCACAAGAGCCGCTTCATAGCGCTAGAATTTGAGGGAAAGTGTTATACCGATAATCCCCACAAGAGCCGCTTCAGAGCGCTACATGTTGTGGGGAAGTGGTATACCGATAACCCTCACAAGAGCCGCTGCAGAGCGCTAGATGTTGTGGGGAAGTGGTATACCGATAACCCTCACAAGAGCCGCTTCAGAGCGCTACATGTTGTGGGGAAGTGGTATATCGACAACTCCCACAGGAGCCGCTTCATAGCGCTAGATGTTGTGAGGAAGTGGTATACCGATAACCCCCACAAGAGCCGCTTCAGAGCGCTAGATGTTGTGAGGAAGTGGTATACCGATAACCCCCACAAGAGCTGCTTCAGAGCGCTAGATGTTGTGAGGAAGTGGTATACCGACAGCCCCCGTAGGAGCCGCTTCAGAGCGCTAGATGTTGTGGGGAAGTGGTATATCGATAACCCCCCAGAGGAGCCGCTTCAGAGCGCTACATGTTGTGGGGAAGTGGTATATCGATAACCCCCCAGAGGAGCCGCTTCAGAGCGCTACATGTTGTGGGGAAGTGGTATATCGATAACCCCCCAGAGGAGCCGTTTCAGAGCGCTACATGTTGTGGGGAAGTGGTATATCGATAACCCCCCAGAGGAGCCGCTTCAGAGCGCTACATGTTGTGGGGAAGTGGTATATCGATAACCCCCCAGAGGAGCCGCTTCAGAGCGCTACATGTTGTGGGGAAGTGGTATACCGATAACCCCCCAGAGGAGCCGCTTCAGAGCGCTACATGTTGTGGGGAAGTGGTATACCGATAACCCCCCAGAGGAGCCGCTTCAGAGCGCTACATGTTGTGGGGAAGTGGTATACCGATAACCCCCCAGAGGAGCCGCTTCAGAGCGCTACATGTTGTGGGGAAGTGGTATATCGATAACCCCCCAGAGGAGCCGCTTCAGAGCGCTACATGTTGTGGGGAAGTGGTATATCGATAACCCCCCAGAGGAGCCGCTTCAGAGCGCTACATGTTGTGGGAAAGTGGTATACCGATAACCCCCCAGAGGAGCGGCTTCAGAGCGCTACATGTTGTGGGGAAGTGGTACATCGACAACTCTCACAGGAGCCGCTTCAGAGCGCTACATGTTGTGAGGAAGTGGTATACCGATAACCCCCACAAGAGGGCTACATGTGTTATTCCTCACTCCTCAGAGTAAACGCGGTCGCGAGAATAGTGGTGTAAGGCAAGTGGCACGGCCACGTGCTCGTTTGGTTCTGTGCTTCTTTTACGTTTTTCATTTATTCTCAAAAATCAAATGTCCGTGCTGACAAGTACAGTGGAACCTCGATTTCGCGGATCAACTCAGGGAGCTGAATTTTATTTCGAGATATCGAAATTTCGAGATATAGAGAATATCATTTCTGTGCCTGTATAGCACATAATTGAATCATATGTACCTGAATACATTATTTGTAACAGTATTTATAATTATACAACGAAACTCTATTTTACGGCATCATGTTAATTATAACCCTTATTATAGTAACATTTTAGAAGATAGGATACAGTACATACAGTAGTGAAACAAGAAACATACCTCCGTTAACACTTTTGGAAACAATGCGTTAGTATCTTCCTCCCTTCACGTTGAAACTTCTCGTCAATACCACGCAGCCGAGATTCGTAAATTGAGCTTGTCATCCACGACTTCGGGCGTTGCTTTCGTATGTGACCGGTAATTAATTCACACCCAAGAAACAGCGAGACCTCGCCAATTTTCCGATCAGTAGAAGTTTTAGTTTTTTTTTTTTTTTTTTTTTTTTTTTGTTCCCGTTATATTAGCTCCCTGCACCACCGTAACCCTTTCTTTACTTGTTAACTGTTCCTCACAAACCTCATTTGTCGTACTGCACAGTTAATGTTGCACAAATTTCGAGTTATAGAGTATTTTTTGCTTCAAGAAAGAAAACTTTTACTTCGAGAAATCGAGAAATGCGTGTAACCAAATTTCGAGTAATAGATAAATAAATACACGTGAAGAATAGGACAAATGGCCGGGAAATTTAAGTTGCTTCGAGATACTGAAAATTCGAGTAATGGGAGTTCGAGATATCGATGTTCGACTGTATTAACATTGTTTTCTTTCATTAGAATTGTAATATTCGGATGTTACTCGTATTAAAGCAGAGTGTTTTCTTTATAAGGGAAGTTTGCACTCCGAGTTGAGGTCTAAGGCGATAGCCTACCAGTAACATGCAGTGATGTCTCACATTAAGTACGTATATATTTTCCAAAAGATATCAGTTCACAAAGCGTGAATGACCAGAAGGATCCTGAATTCTTACTATTTAGGTGATGATAACCGAAAATATTAAAGTTATTGTACAGAAAGGAAAAAATAGGTGATTTATCAATTAGCAGTCGTATAACTGATGATTTAAGATTGTCACAGATTTTTTTTAAATGTCCACTATGTTTTTTTCCAAAGTCATGCGTTGGATTCCAAGCTTTTTCAATATTCTGCACGTATGCTTAGGTACACTGCCTCTGCTTCCAAATAAATAATTAAATAGCAGTTTTAATTAACACAGTCCACAGTAGGTTAAGCAGAGTGAAATCACAGCAGCTGTTAGGCCGAATTATGTATGAAAATAGAAGTTAACACCTAGCCTTTATTTCCAAGACTGAATATGAATGATGATCCAGATTACGAGTTTTCCAGTGGTTGTAGAGGTTCCAAAAATGGTGATTCCGATAACGACACGGTGGACTATTTAGAAAAGTATCTGTTGTCACATCCAACTACTAGACCAGATTGAGTAGGTAACATTCTAGCATTTAACAACAACAATGCATTTTTTTTGCTATTTGCTTTACGTCGCATGCAATTATTTTAACTCAATCTGTGAGAGAAAAAATACATAATAGGAGCCATAAGTGCAAGTTGACCTTTAATGTAACCCATCATCTTTCGTTAAGAATTATTTTATAAATAAATCGTAATGTTTGTGGTTAACTCCACCTGCAGTGCCTACTGGGTGGATTGAGTAGCTCAGTAGTTACTGTTGCCGGTCCCAAGCCCGGCGAAATGAGGAGGATTGGCTCAATGCCGTAAAATGACAGCCAGAAAACATCTTCAGGCAACCTCTATGGTTCACAACCGTAGTTGCAAGTCGGAGCTTGCTCCATCCAATGCTAAATGCCTTTGACAGTGAAGAATGGACGGAAATCTTTTCGGTAAATTTTCCACCGCTTGGTACTAGCCAGGGAAGACTGCATTCGGATACGGTGGGAAGTCGCTTGAAAGATGAGTCCGACGAGTCGGAGCATCTGGAAATACCTGAGACAAACCAACGACTAAACCGAAGATTAAAGGTGAAACAACCATCAATGGTAATGTGGGTATATACAATGATCATTAGACCGTTGATGGCCTATGCTGCAATCATCTGGTGGCAGAAAGTAAGCCAAGGAAAAGTCAGTAGTAGATTGGATAGCCTACAGAGCATGGCATACATAGCCATAACTGGGGCTATGAAAACTACGCCGACAGAAGCCTTGAGTACTTTACCAGACCTCCCAATACTATGCAATTTCATAAAAGGACAGGCTAGAATGAGTTCGTATAGACTGGCACAATCAGAGTGCTGGAATGAACAAAGACCCAATCTAGGACACTGTAAAATTAACAGAGTAATAACAGAGGAAGTTCTACACATGCCTTCTGATCATATGATACCAAAGTACAACTTTGAAAAACCATTTGAGACCAAGATAATAAAAAAAGAAGGCTGGGATATCAACAAATGGAATACTGAAAAAGAAGATACAGTGTGGTGGACTGATGGCTCAAAGACTGGGGATGGCACAGGAGGGATCAACGGGAGAAGACATGAGAAATCAGTCCAAATGAGTCTGGCCAAACACACTACAGTCTCTCAAGCGAAAGTGGTAGCTATCACAACATGTCTTGAATAAAATCTGAAAATGAACTATAGAAATAAGAACATTTTTATTTTTACGGACAGCCAAGCGGCGATTAAGGCACTAGAAACAGTCCGGATAATATCCAAGCAATTGCTGGTGCTGTACGTTAATTAAGGCCACGGTAGCTTGTTTCCGACTCCTAGGCCTTTCCTCTCCCATCGTCACCTTAAGACGTGTCTGTGTAGGTGCGACGTAAGGCAACATGAAAAAACAAAAACATTATGGCCCGGTTTCATCAACACATGTTAAATATATACTAACAAGTAGTTAGTTAATACGGAGTTGAAATTTAACATCTTGTTAGGTTTCTTGCGTTTCATCGAAATTTTCTTGTGAAATGTTAACTAATCGACTGTTAACTCTCCCAATATTGCGAACTGGTACGAATCAAGGAGGCAGTGGTACGAACATGCTATTTTACAGCGCGCTCCGATGCGCTTTTGCTTGCGTACAGCTGTTTAATAAGCGCGTGAAGTGAAACGGAATCGTAGTTCTAATTTTTCCTACTTCGAAAAATAGTTGTTAATTGAATTAGTTAGTAAATATATATAAGTTATTGCGTGCAAGCGCACAGATGGCTTGACGATAAAAGAAAAGGACGAGGCGTGGGAGAAAGTCCGCGAGGGTTTCAATGGGGTTAACAGATACTTTCTTAGCGGGTATCCGCTTTCACCTAACAAAATCACTTCGTTAATTGTCCCCACTTCAAACTGTGCTCCGATATGGGAGTTATTAAATATTGTATTGTCGTATACAGAACCAAGCCACCTAGCAACTATATCCCTGATTTGGAGGTTAGGATCACTAATCACCTGAATATTATCATTAACAGAGAAATATCCCTTCCGATTATGATATATTTCGGCCCAATTGCCTCCAAGTGATTGGATTCTTACATGTGTGCAATCTATTGCACCTAGAACAGCAGGAAAATGGCTTATTTCATAGAAGTCCCGGATGATTTGCTGACGCTCTTCTACTGAAGGGAATGTTATATACCTCCTTCTCATTGATGCTATTGCTACAGATACTCGACAAACAACTCTACTAACAGTGGCTTTAGAAATTCCAGCATTGTCTCCGACCATTATGTGAAAAGAACCAGTAGCAAAAAATCGTAATATTATCGGTACCTGCAACATTGGAGAAAGAGGTAAGTTTATCTTCGTAGGATATTCCAACCTCACTCGAATTTCGTCAACAACCTTAGCAACGACTATTTTCGATAACCTGTATCTATTTAATTTCTCCAATTTATTATCCAAAATATGTTGTTTCTTGGTTAAGTCTATAAATAATTTATCTTCAACTGATTGGAAGAAGATTGTCCAATGCGCTTTAGATAACAATTTTGTTGCCGCAAGGTGAGACTCGTATAGTTTGAGGTTAAGGAATGATTTTTTCCTATAAAGAAACTTGATTTCATCTTTCAACCAAATTTTATTAGTCTTAGTTTGAGTTTTGGAAGTTTGTGACGTGATACGATGTTTCTTTTTGTTGTGTCTTAAGAAATTTGGCGTTAAATCAAACCGAATGCACTGTTTGAGAAAATCTATGTCTTTGCCTAATTTGGCTATTTTCAACTTAATGCCTAGATATTGAAAGGCTTTGTGTTTAGCTTGGTTAGCGTCATCATTAAAAGTAATAAACTTCATTGTTAGGTTCCGTATTGAGCTGAGACTATGCTTAAAGTAAATACAAAATTTTAATATTCCACCTACTCAATACTAAAAAATCATGTGATGTTTTTACAAAAACATTACAATGACATTAAAAGGTACTAGTTTCGGTCCACTGTGGACCATCATCAGCCTAGCCAAATTACAACAGTAAAAGACATAGTGATAAAAATAGTATGGAGAAATGAGAGGATCTAAAAGGATGGGATGGTGGTGGAATGACAGATAAAAGTGAAAAAACCGTATTTGCGAATAATGATAAAAGTAACAGAAGTGTTCACAATGACAAGTAAAATCTTGTGAAGTCACAGTAAAAACTCTTGATGAGATAGTCAGGTTGGCAGTTGCTCCTCTGTTGCACGATTGACATATATAACTACGTATATGCTTCTAGAAAGTTGTAGATGTAAGTTCCACTTTTGCGTAGAGGGAAGAATTGTCCAATGAGACTAGCACCAGATTAAAATTGACAAAGTTGAACCTGTTCTATGGTGGAATTAAAGGCTTTCTGTGTTGAACAGAAGTCTCAGATCAATCGGGACCCCAATGAACCTGGGGAAAGAAAATAGTATTAACGCGGGTAATCGAATGGAGAACAAGCGAGGCACCGGAAAATATAAACGATGACTCACCTTGCGCTGCGTGGAACAAACTTGCTGGATTGAATGCAACTTACGGAGTGAGCATGGCGCGGAGTAGATCAGCAGGAAAGGGGTAGGTGAATACGGAGGGGAGGAATGACGTAAGTGGTGGAGGGTGGGAGGGATGGGAAGGTTCAAGGCGGGGTGGACGGGGGAGGAAGTGAAGGTGTTTGTACTGTCGGGGGACCCTTAATTGACTTAAAGAAAGAATTTTGAACGACCAATTTGTTTTTTCTGTAATAAGTAATGAAAAGGTCAAATAAAATATTGGGTTTCTCAGTTATTTCGTTAAGGTTATAGTTGGCATTAAAGTATTGATCTAAATGAATGTAAAAGTTCTCTATTATATTGAGTAGAGGTCCTTTCTTAGCTATTTTGAGAATGTCCATGTCTGTTTCAATATTCGTGAATTTGTGATTATAGTCGACCATATGTTGGCCGATAGCTGAAAATTTGTTGTATCTGACTGCATTGAAATGTTCTAAATATCTAATGTTGAAGCTCCGGCCGGTTTGCCCCACATAAGAAATATTAGAGCATGTATTACATTTAATCCTGTAGACGCCTGATTTTGTGTACCTATTTATTTTATTAACACGTGATGTGTTATGTAAGATTTGTGTGTTGTTGTTGTTGGTTTTAAAGGCTATTTTCATACCTTTTTTCTTTAAAACGTTGGTGATCTTGTGGATTCCATTGACGTAAGTAAAGATGGAAAAAGAGTCATGTTTAGGTGGTTCTTTTTTAAGTGTGGTTTTGGGGCGAAATTTATGTTTGTTAATGATGTTTTCTATGAAATGGCTATTGAAGCCATTGAATCTGGCGATGTAACGGATAGTATTCAATTCGGTATGAAGATCATTTTTATTCATGGGAACGTTGAATGCTCTATGTACAAGACTGTTATATGTTGCTTTTTTGTGGGGGAGGGGGTGAGCTGAGTCTTGTCGGATTGTGACGGCCGATTGGGTGGGTTTTCTGTAGATCTTGTAGGTTAGAGATTCCTGTTGTCTAGTGATTGTAATATCCAGAAAATTGATTTTTTGATCTACTTCTGACTCCAATGTGAATTTAATATGCGGATCGATGTTATTAAGTGTTTGGAGTGTGGTGTGAGCATCTTCCAAGTTCTCGTTGATAACTACTAGGACATCGTCGACGTACCTAGCCCAAAGGAGAATATTGTCGAATTTATTGTCGATTTTAGTGTTCTCGAGAAAGTCCAGATAGATTTCTGCGAGAATGCCTGATGCAGGTGAACCCATTGCCAGACCGTTTTGTTGATAGATGGTATCATTAAACGTAAAAAAGTTGTTATTTACGACTAATTTCAACAATGTAATGAAATCTTGAATTTCCAATTTACTCAAATGACTGTTTTTGTATAAGTTACTTTTGATGATGGGAATTAATTTAGAAATTGGAATGCTAGGGTACATGTTTACGATATCAAAGGAGTGAAGTGAGTAATGAGGTTGCATGTTAAATTTATTAAGTTTGTCTATTAATTCAAAGGTATTTCTAACCGATTTATTGGATGAAAAACAGTAATTTTTGCTTAGGAACTTTTGAATAAATTGTGCGGTTTTATATAAAGGGCTTGGTCTAAAATTGATGATTGGACGAATGGGAGCACCTGCCTTATGAATTTTTGGAAGAGCTCTGGCCGTAGGAAGTCCAGGGTTCATACTTATAAGCTGGCTTTTTTCATGTTCAGTGAGTAGGAAGGAGGAGTTTTTTAAGGTTTGTTTAAGGAGTCTTTGGACTTTTTGTGTGGGGTCTTTTTTAATTATGGAAAAGGAACTATCTTTAAAGAAATCTGATGTTTTACTGATATATTCATTCTTATCAATGATTACGGTCGTGTTGCCTTTATCGGCCTTGGTCACGATTAGGTCGTTGTCCTTGATTTTTTTGTTTAGGGTGTGCAGGAGCTTCAGATCGGTTAGTACATTCCTGTTATTAGAATTGGCGGGAAAATTAGGGGAATTATTGCGAAAAAGGATGTTATTAAGTTTCTTTTTGATGTCATATCTTAATTCATCTTGTGTGTCTATTACAATGATAACAGAATCGGAATTAGCTATTTCTAAAACGCCTTTAGACACACAAGATGAATTAAGATATGACATCAAAAAGAAACTTAATAACATCCTTTTTCGCAATAATTCCCCTAATTTTCCCGCCAATTCTAATAACAGGAATGTACTAACCGATCTGAAGCTCCTGCACACCCTAAACAAAAAAATCAAGGACAACGACCTAATCGTGACCAAGGCCGATAAAGGCAACACGACCGTAATCATTGATAAGAATGAATATATCAGTAAAACATCAGATTTCTTTAAAGATAGTTCCTTTTCCATAATTAAAAAAGACCCCACACAAAAAGTCCAAAGACTCCTTAAACAAACCTTAAAAAACTCCTCCTTCCTACTCACTGAACATGAAAAAAGCCAGCTTATAAGTATGAACCCTGGACTTCCTACGGCCAGAGCTCTTCCAAAAATTCATAAGGCAGGTGCTCCCATTCGTCCAATCATCAATTTTAGACCGAGCCCTTTATATAAAACCGCACAATTTATTCAAAAGTTCCTAAGCAAAAATTACTGTTTTTCATCCAATAAATCGGTTAGAAATACCTTTGAATTAATAGACAAACTTAATAAATTTAACATGCAACCTCATTACTCACTTCACTCCTTTGATATCGTAAACATGTACCCAAGCATTCCAATTTCTAAATTAATTCCCATCATCAAAAGTAACTTATACAAAAACAGTCATTTGAGTAAATTGGAAATTCAAGATTTCATTACATTGTTGAAATTAGTCGTAAATAACAACTTTTTTACGTTTAATGATACCATCTATCAACAAAACGGTCTGGCAATGGGTTCACCTGCATCAGGCATTCTCGCAGAAATCTATCTGGACTTTCTCGAGAACACTAAAATCGACAATAAATTCGACAATATTCTCCTTTGGGCTAGGTACGTCGACGATGTCCTAGTAGTTATCAACGAGAACTTGGAAGATGCTCACACCACACTCCAAACACTTAATAACATCGATCCGCATATTAAATTCACATTGGAGTCAGAAGTAGATCAAAAAATCAATTTTCTGGATATTACAATCACTAGACAACAGGAATCTCTAACCTACAAGATCTACAGAAAACCCACCCAATCGGCCGTCACAATCCGACAAGACTCAGCTCACCCCCTCCCCCACAAAAAAGCAACATATAACAGTCTTGTACATAGAGCATTCAACGTTCCCATGAATAAAAATGATCTTCATACCGAATTGAATACTATCCGCTACATCGCCAGATTCAATGGCTTCAATAGCCATTTCATAGAAAACATCATTAACAAACATAAATTTCGCCCCAAAACCACACTTAAAAAAGAACCACCTAAACATGACTCTTTTTCCATCTTTACTTACGTCAATGGAATCCACAAGATCACCAACGTTTTAAAGAAAAAAGGTATGAAAATAGCCTTTAAAACCAACAACAACAACACACAAATCTTACATAACACATCACGTGTTAATAAAATAAATAGGTACACAAAATCAGGCGTCTACAGGATTAAATGTAATACATGCTCTAATATTTCTTATGTGGGGCAAACCGGCCGGAGCTTCAACATTAGATATTTAGAACATTTCAATGCAGTCAGATACAACAAATTTTCAGCTATCGGCCAACATATGGTCGACTATAATCACAAATTCACGAATATTGAAACAGACATGGACATTCTCAAAATAGCTAAGAAAGGACCTCTACTCAATATAATAGAGAACTTTTACATTCATTTAGATCAATACTTTAATGCCAACTATAACCTTAACGAAATAACTGAGAAACCCAATATTTTATTTGACCTTTTCATTACTTATTACAGAAAAAACAAATTGGTCGTTCAAAATTCTTTCTTTAAGTCAATTAAGGGTCCCCCGACAGTACAAACACCTTCACTTCCTCCCCCGTCCACCCCGCCTTGAACCTTCCCATCCCTCCCACCCTCCACCACTTACGTCATTCCTCCCCTCCGTATTCACCTACCCCTTTCCTGCTGATCTACTCCGCGCCATGCTCACTCCGTAAGTTGCATTCAATCCAGCAAGTTTGTTCCACGCAGCGCAAGGTGAGTCATCGTTTATATTTTCCGGTGCCTCGCTTGTTCTCCATTCGATTACCCGCGTTAATACTATTTTCTTTCCCCAGGTTCATTGGGGTCCCGATTGATCTGAGACTTCTGTTCAACACAGAAAGCCTTTAATTCCACCATAGAACAGGTTCAACTTTGTCAATTTTAATCTGGTGCTAGTCTCATTGGACAATTCTTCCCTCTACGCAAAAGTGGAACTTACATCTACAACTTTCTAGAAGCATATACGTAGTTATATATGTCAATCGTGCAACAGAGGAGCAACTGCCAACCTGACTATCTCATCAAGAGTTTTTACTGTGACTTCACAAGATTTTACTTGTCATTGTGAACACTTCTGTTACTTTTATCATTATTCGCAAATACGGTTTTTTCACTTTTATCTGTCATTCCACCACCATCCCATCCTTTTAGATCCTCTCATTTCTCCATACTATTTTTATCACTATGTCTTTTACTGTTGTAATTTGGCTAGGCTGATGATGGTCCACAGTGGACCGAAACTAGTACCTTTTAATGTCATTGTAATGTTTTTGTAAAAACATCACATGATTTTTTAGTATTGAGTAGGTGGAATATTAAAATTTTGTATTTACTTTAAGCATAGTCTCAGCTCAATACGGAACCTAACAATGAAGTTTATTACTTTTAATGATGACGCTAACCAAGCTAAACACAAAGCCTTTCAATATCTAGGCATTAAGTTGAAAATAGCCAAATTAGGCAAAGACATAGATTTTCTCAAACAGTGCATTCGGTTTGATTTAACGCCAAATTTCTTAAGACACAACAAAAAGAAACATCGTATCACGTCACAAACTTCCAAAACTCAAACTAAGACTAATAAAATTTGGTTGAAAGATGAAATCAAGTTTCTTTATAGGAAAAAATCATTCCTTAACCTCAAACTATACGAGTCTCACCTTGCGGCAACAAAATTGTTATCTAAAGCGCATTGGACAATCTTCTTCCAATCAGTTGAAGATAAATTATTTATAGACTTAACCTGTATCTATGAAGAAATTCTGCACCCGTCAAATTTTCAAAGTAATTACGTCGCTGAACTCTTCTTCGATAGGGATTATTGTGCAAAAGATCTAAATAAAGCAATTCCGCATCTAAAGGGAGATTCACAGCAGCCATTTTGGAACAGGTTGCTAAATGCTAATGTTAGCCATTTAACATGGGAAATGGCTGATGTTAAGTTTAATACGCAGTTTAACATATGTTAACATTAACAGTTGTTGATGGAACCGGGCCTATATAAAGAGCAATGCAGCTTAAGTAAGTATTTTTAGATACCTAGTCAATAGGAGGTACGAACTGACATATTTTAGAATGAGTAGTTGGGAAAGGGGACTCTGTGTAGTGGTAGACAAAAATACTAAATCAAAGCGAAATTTTATTGAAAATCAGCTCGTTTAGTTCTTTCTCGACTAACAGTAATTAATTAATTAATTTCGTGTGACTATTTCTAGCCGGGTGCAGCCCTTGTAAGGCAGACCCTCCGATGAGGGTGGGCGGCATCTGCCATGTGTAGGACACTGCGTGTTATTGTGGTGGAGGATAGTGTTATGTGTGGTGTGTGAGTTGCAGGGATGTTGGGGACAGCACGAACACCCAGCCCCCGGGCAATTGGAATTGACCAATGAAGGTTAAAATCCCCGACCCGGCCGAGAATCGAACCCGGGACCCTGTGAACCGAAGGCCAGTACGCTGACCATTCAGCCAACGAGTCGGACTCAACTAACAGTTAGAAGCTACGATAAATTTGCGTACCGCAGTTTGAAAACCACTGCTTTAGAGTATGGTCTTCCCTGGAGTCACCTTTGATCTTGTTACCCCATCTCGCTAAGGTCACTTAGGATCTGCCCGCACTTCATCGCAATCTACTCAATGATGTCCAGTTTCTTTAAAGCCAGGTGGTAAGCTGTCAGCTACTGCTATCTGTCCACGGATGTTGAGAGACCTTTTTTCATAGTAGTAATGTTGCTTTTTCGGGTGATCCGATTAGTTCCGGACATATTTTTAGAAATCGGCTCCTTGACTTCAATCTCTGAGCTAGGGGTTCTTGACCCATGGCGGATGAGCACTTTCTCGTTCTGCTTACCCTCCAAGGTCGGTTTTTCCCTCGCATTCAGCGGGGGATCCCATCTCTACCGCCCCAAGGGCAATGACCTGCAGCTTCAGACTCTGGGTCGGGGGATACAACTGGGGAGTATGACCCGTACCTCACCCAGGCGGCCTCACCTGCTATGCTGAACAGGGGCCTTGCGGGGGGATGGGAAGATTGGAAGGGAGAGACAAGGAAGAGGGAAGGAAGAGTCCATGGTCTTAAGTTAGGTACCATCCCGGCATTTTCCCGGAGGAGAAGTAGGAACCCACGGAAAACCACTTCCAGGATGTCTGAGGTGGGAATCGAACCCACCTCTACCCATTTGGCCTCCCGAGGCTGAGTGGACCCCGTTCCATCCCTCGTACCACTTTTCAAATTTCGTGGCAGAGCCGGGGGTGGCAGTTAATTACACTAACCACTACACCACAGAGACGGAAGAAGTCATACACAAAAGAATTTTATTTGAGCAGATATATCCAGTAATGTATGCAGCTGATTTTTTAAAAGGACCGCTCCTACTGAGAATAAAACTGGAAAGAATATATAACTGGGGGACCCATGAGAGAAATATCGCATGTTTAAAAAGTATATAGTGGAGTAGTGCCCTGGTGAACTAAGGAATACACAGATCAGTACAATATTAGACAGTCTTACTTACCACTTAATGTAATCTTTGACTTAAACATTTATGGGGTCCACTTGAACGGAAGTAAATGCAACCGCATTATTATACTGATGAATGTTCCGGATTTAATTTTTGGTTTTACTATCATTCTTTTCTTAACTGATAATTGCAGCATATTATAATGACATAAAACAGGCGTCCCATTGGCAAAAATGTGAAGTGGACAGCAATGATAGTGCGCATTTTCCTACAGCAAATCGCACACTTCGTGCAATTTTAAAAGTTATTTTTAAAACAATTTATCGATATTTATGAAATAAGACTGCAATTAATCACAGCAATGTATATTCTCTTTCTTTTGAATGCTCATTTGTCACAATCGGTTACTTTTGAGCGCCCCAAACGGGATCTATACTACGGAAATAATATATGTAATAATGTATGAGAATATATTTTTCATTCCTAAAACTTACAATCCTTTTCTTAATCATCGTTATCCGTTCCTTACCTAAAATCTGTAGCTCATATCCCTAGGTTGTTTTCAACATTGAGTTGCTTGCTTGTTCGTGTCTTGCTATGAAAGAAAAGAGACGTGTATACATTGGGTTTATGTTGTAATAAAACATAAAAACGAATGTTATTTGAAGCAGTGAACAGTCCGTTCAGCTACCAGAGTCATAAACATGTAAACATGAAACTAATACGAACTTTATGATATACTGTGATGCGTTATATTCCTCTGATGAAAATGGATGAACCTGTACATTAGTCAACATGGTCATTGCGGCAGATTACTTGAGCTGGGAATGTAGAGTCGCCATTCTTTTTGTAGGTGCTGTAATCAGGCGGAGAAAACAATTCAAAAAGTTTAAATTTGTTGTTCCTTAATTCATGATCTCTCTGCCTGTCCGTGTTTACGTAATTGTGAAGCGGAGTTCAACCAGAGACGATTTCTAATAAAACAACAGTGCTGAAAGTAACTTCAGTACGGGAAGAATGCAATTACGTCATAGTATGAAATAAAACATATTTGCACACAATGCAGCACACTACCAACCACTACAGTAACACGCAGTGGTAAATACTTCCCTCCACGAAGGGTTGGCGTCAGGAAAGACTTCTCGCCGTAAAACTGGGCCAAATCCATACGAAGTGCTTACTTCAGGTAATTGGGAAAAGGTAAGGTAGAAGAATAAGAAGAAGGGGAAGGAAAGGAGATAGATAGATAGATAGATAGATAGATAGATAGATAGATAGATAGATAGATAGATAGATAGATAGATAGATAGGTAGGTAGGTAGGTAGGTAGGTAGGTAGGTAGATAGATAGACTAGTTGATGCTTTTTAGTTACACGACCATTGTTCCCAGCCCTGAACAAGAACCACTAAACAAAAAAGGTATTGTTCACTCCCCATGCCCACTACCGAAGATCGTTCACCTCGACAATAAAACTCTCGACTGGCTGGGAGGTTCACGAGATGCAGATAAGACAACTACAATAAATTACAAGTAACGTGTTTTATATAAGGTCATATATAATTTTGAATGTGTTGATATTATCAAACCAATTAGTCGTATACGATATACGACTGGAATATATATTTATGGCCAGAGAAAGGAACATCTTGCCAGAGTAGGTTTTGTTTAATATTCTTGAATTATATTATTTCTTATAACCAGTTCTTCTAGGGTTCTTTATAACGTAAAACTTCCAGATTTCTCGACCAACCTCTGATTGAAAATCCAGCATGTTCCTTCTGAAAAGCGCAATTGCAAATCTGAGAAGAAATCATTCGTCTTCGATAAAAGGCAAACTGAGTAGGGTATAGTCTACGGGTTGAGTCACGAAAACTTACCCCAGGGTATATTTCAGAAACGAGAAGTGCGATTAACGCCCATTTCTTTCAGAGGATGTACAAAGGCTAACAAATCTAGCTCATACGGAGCTTTCAACAATGAGCAGAAGGTGGTTTTCTAGCACGAAGTCTGTTTTTTAAATGGAACAATTCCTACTGAAACTCTCTCTACTGTCATTTATCTGGACATATGGAGTCAGTTGAAAAATGTGTGGCACATACGTGGCTCTAGCCCTGTTTTACGACCGGATGTCCTTACTGACGCCAACTCTATATGGAGGGATGTACTCACTATTGCGTGTTTCTGTGGTGCTTGGTTGTGTGAGTGTGATGAATCAACCCATCGGGGGTAAAATCTCCGATCCGATCGAGATTTGAACCTGGAACCCCTCAAAACCGAAGCCCTCACCGCTGGCCATTCAGTCAATGAGCCAGACGGCTATGAATGAAATATCGTCATTTGAATCATTGAGTGCTGTCTGCTTAATTTAAACTTGTATTCAATTTGACATTCTATTTAGAAAGTTTAAATAATAATCTATCAATCTGTACATAGCTCAGACATTGAAAAAGAATGGTATTTCTGTATCGGGCGTGTCCACTTTTTAATTTTCCGTCATGTCTGTCTGTCTGTCTGTCTGTCTGTCTGTCTGTCTGTCTGTCTGTCTGTCTGTCTGTCTGTCTGTCTGTCTGTCTGTCTGTCTGTCTGTACGGGCATGACAAGAAAATGGCTGAAGAGAAGTTAGTGGAAATCGATATGTACAGCCGGGGAATGACGCACTACAATGCAGGCTATAAATAATTTTATTCACGCTGAGTGCAATGGTAGTTTAGGGGAAGGCCTAACATTTAATTCTTTAATATTTATGTTATTCATAGTCCTATTGATAAATACTACATAACTAAAGTGATATAGAATTCAAGTTTTTACCGTACCGCTATGTTAAGGGAGATATTCGTGAATTTCGATGTTTGTTGCTAAGTCCATTTCAACACCGAGCCACGAGAAAATGGGTGTACAGAATTTAATGAAAATAGGTACGTAAAGTCTTGGAATAAGTTGCTACAGCCTAGATTATAAATATTTTTTATTCATACTGGATAAAATGTTAGTTTAGGGGAAGGTGCCTGAAGAAGAAGAAGAAGAAGAAGAAGAAACAGGTAGGGAGTCTGCTATCTGGGAGACTGCCCTAAATGCAGACCAGTGGTGATTGATTGATTGATTGATTGATTGATTGATTGATTGATTGATTGATTGATTGATTGATTGATTGATTGATTGATTGATTGATTGATTGATTGATTGATTGATTGATTGATTGATTGATTGATTGATTGATTGATTGATTGATTGATTGATTGATTGATTAAAGAAAGGCACCAAACAGATGAGACATTTGGTATACCGTCAGGTTTTTAAGACATAGGCACTATATAGCTCAGAAAGCCTGGTTACTGAATAAACAAATGGAAACAGGAGATAGAGAAAAAGAAAAAGAAAGAAAGGAAGAAATTAAGGAAGGTCCTAGGATCAGTTAAGGGAAATGCGGTATCTAACGGAAGAGGAAAATTAAGATGTACTGACACAAAGCGTGAGAGATGATTGCAATTTTATTGAGACTTTATGAAAATGAGTGAGGATGGGCTGACAAAAATAATTTTTAACTACATCACCAAAGTAAAGCCGAGCACAAAATGGATTCAGGAGGCAAGAAAATGTATGGGAAAAGTCGGAATCCCTACAAATGAGACGTGGAACAGAGCACCGTTTCAAACTATGGTTGGTCAATTCAAGTGGTTCCAGGAACAACATACAAGGGCCAAAACCACCCGGTAAGGAAAAACGAGTCATTACCTGCGGTCCAAAGTAGGCTAACATTGGAAGAGGAAGAAAAAGAAGAAGAAGTAACAGTAACAATTCACATGCATTTCTTAGCAAGTAGCTGGTTACCATCTAGGTACTTACAGAATGTTAGTTTGACAAAGTATAACTTTCTCTTAATCATTTACGTGACATCAAGTAAGAGCGAACTACATTGATAATTAGGCCGTATACGACGTCACTAACCAAAAGTGTGCTTGGACATAACTGTTCCTTTATCCATTACGTGACATAAGCAGAAGTGAGAGCCACATTAGACGGCGCTTCACGTTACGACTTGATTAACAAACTACTGTACTACATTATATTTCAGCAACACCGTGTGGCAATTATCATCCACGCACAGTCCGAAGTCTCTGACAAATGGCTTTTTAGTTTACTTGTTAGGGAATGTTTTCAGTATCATTAGAAACTAGTATCCACCTATGTAAACTCTTATTTATAGCATGGTTTTAATTATGTTGATGGTTCGGCTCGCTAGCTGAATAGCCAAGGTACTTGATAGAGCAGATAATGGGAGACTTCTGAAAAAATGAGGGCTATTGGACTGGACAAGAGAGTGGCTGAATGAGTGGGTAAATTTCTAGAAAATATAACTGAAAGAATTAGAGTAGGTAAAACATTATCTGAACCTGCATTAATTAAGATGTGGTTCGCAAGGGAGTACCATTGGACCTTTATGTTTTATTATATACCTTAAAGAATTGCAATCATAGATAAGGCCTATATTGAGCAACTGGGGGGGGGGGGGGGGAACTCAACGAAATCGTGAGACGGAAAGGAAACTTTGGTACGCCGATAAACGGAGGTGAAAAATCAGGTTGTTAAGATTCACCCGCATCCGGGAGATCGTGGGTTCGAACCCCACTGCTGGCAGCCCTGAATGTGTTTTTCCGTGGTTTTCCATTTTCACATCAGGCAAATGCTGGGGCTGTACCTTAATTAAGGCCACGTCGCTTCCTTCCCAATCCTAGACCTTTCCTATCCCATCGTCGCCACAAGACCCTTCTGTGTAGGTGCAACGTAAAGCAAATTCTAAAAAGAAAAGTTCCCCCAAGAGGAAAAGTCCTCTCAATTTTAATTACTGTGTAGAAAGAACGGATATATGTCAGGAGGACTGCTGTTAGTACCTAGATGTTAATATAAGGAAAGATCTGCATTGGGTTATTCACATTAACGAGGTTGTAAATGAGGGTTACAGATCTCTCCATGAGAGTATTTAGGGGTTGCAGTAAGGACGTAGAGAAAAAGGTAAGATGCAATAAGAGTATGGTTCTAGTTTATTTGACCCTCACCAGGATTATTGTATTCGAGAACTGAAAAAGATCCAAAGTAAAGGAGCGCGAATTGTTCTTATTAAATTCCGACAAGGAGCAGAGTTAGGAAAATGGTAAAATCTTGTGGTGAAATATTAGGTACTTAGTAGACGGCTGCTGGAGTAAGCGGCATGTTCTGAGTTGTCGGCGAAGGGATGGCGTGGTATTATAGGCCCATTAGTAGACGAATAAGTTTGAATGTCGTTTTTAAAAGTAGGAAAGGTCATAATGTACCTTTTGTAGTAGACAATGGGTGCTATAATATGAAGATAAATTTCGAATTCAAGAGGACAAATTGCAGCGAATATTCGTTCATAGGAAGAGGAATTACCGAATGACCATCTACGTGGTTTGGGTCACGTTGCTGCCATGTTCCATTCAGAAGATTGTGGGTTTGAACCCCGCTGTCGGCAGACGTGAAGATGTTTATCCATGATCTCCCATTTTCACACCAGGCAAATGCTGGGGCTGACCCTTAATCGAGGCCATGGCAGCTTGCTTCCCGCTCCTAGCCCTTTCCTGTCTCATCGTCGCCATAAGACCTATCTGTGTCGGTGCGGCGCATAGCAAGTCGTAAAAAAGGAAGATGAATTAGGAACTGGAATAATTTACCAAGGGAGATGTTCGATGAATTCCCCTTTCCTTGGAAATCATTTAAGAAAAGGCTAAGTAAACGATTGATATTAAATCTGTCACCTGGCTGACAGCCCAAAGTGCACATAGGTGCTAAATGATCCCGGGTTTGATACCCGACCAGATGGGGGAATTAGGCAGTGTCTAGTTAATTTATTTTACTCAATAACTGGATGTTAGTGTCTTCCTCGATACATACCTCTTAATTAACATACGGCACACCAAAATACCAAAACTCAAACAAATCCCTCGATATAGAGTTGGCGTTAGGAAGCGCAACCCACAGTTAAACACCGATAAGTTTATATGTGCGACCCAGTTCAGACCCACCGCCTAATCAGTATGTAGGGGGAGAAGAAAACACGAAGAAAAGAAGGAAAGGTGATTGTTGTTATTGTTCCTAAGATAATAATAATGTTATTTGCTTTACGTTCCACTAACTACTTTTACGGTTTTCGGAGACGCCGAGGTGCCGGAATTTAGTCCCGCAGGAGTTCTTTTACGTCCTAGTAAATCTACCGACACGAGGCTGACGTATTTGAGCACCTTCAAATATCACCAGTCTGAGTCAGGATTGAACCTGCCAAGTTGAGGCCAGAATCCCAGCGCCTTAATCGTCTGAGCCGCTCAGCCCAGCGGTGTTCCTCAAAGAAATTACCTGTACTGTACTCAGTTCTCTGTTTGATTAGACGAGAAAATAGAACACGTTGGACTGTTCTTCGAAAATTTTCTTACTTTTCTGTTACTTGAAAGCGAAACTCTGCATTGACTCACATTAGTGCTCGTAGTGGTGCTTAAGTGAAACTCTGCATTGACTCACATTAGTGCTCGTAGTGGTGCTTAAGTGAAACTCTGCATTGACTCACATTAGTGCTCGTAGTGGTGCTTAAGTGAAACAATGCATTGACTCTCATTAGTGCTCGTAGTGGTGCTTAAGTGAAACTCTGCATTGACTCACATTAGTGCTCGTAGTGGTGCTTCAGTGAAACTCTGCATTGACTCACATTAGCGCTCGTAGTGGTGCTTAAGTGAAACTCTGCACTGACTCACATTAGCGCTCGTAGTGGTGCTTGAAACTCTGCATTGACCCAAATTAGCGCTCGTAGTAGTGCTTAAGTGAAACAATGCACCGACTCACATTAGCGCTAGTAATGGTGCTTAATTAAAACTCTGCATTTACTCACATTAGCGCTCGTAGTGGTGCTTAAGTGAAACAATGCATTGACTCACATTAGCGCTCGTAGTGGTGCTTAAGTGAAACAATTCATTGACTCACATTAGCGCTCGTAGTGGTGCTTAAGTGAAACAATGCATTGACTCACATTAGCGCCCGTAGTGGTGCTTAAGTGAAACAATGCATGGTCTCACATTAGCGCTCGTAGTGGTGCTTAAGTGAAACTCTGCATTGACTCGCATTAGCACTCGTAGTGGTGCTTAAGTGAAACTCTCAATTGACTCACATTAACACTCGTAGTGGTGCTTAAGTGAAACAATGCATTGTCTCACCGTTGCCTACGCTATAACACAAGGCCTTGAAATGCACTCATGGAAACGGGTGGCATCCTAGTTCACCATTCAGCCGCTAGGATCGCGTTCTTGCCCCCTTGTATTCCCATGGCCGTATATGTCAATAAGTAAATTATATCCTAAATAAAAAGAACGGAATGGTTTTGCGAGTATTGACATTACTTTATTTATAGAGCGGTGCTGCATTGGCTTGGATATGTCATTGAAGTTTCAAAACTTTCCTTTTGAGGGGCTTCTTATCAAGTTTAAAACTTTCTCTCTTCTACTTGAGTGGCTCGAAGCAATGTTGTCTAATAAAGGTCTCAGAAATTTTCATAGTGGAAAAAGAGGTGGTTTGTCTTCTTTACACTTTCTACACTTAATTGCACTGTTGAACACGTCTTTCAAAAAAAATGTACACCTTTTAGTAACTCTCTTCGGGGCAAGTACTGCGTAGCGGAGATGGCAAAATCCGTCGTTCACTGCAGAAATGCCACAGACGATAATTTTTGGTACCTGAGAGCTCCTCGATCTTTAAAACGAATATGGCACAATATTGGACTTTGAGTAGCTGGAGAAGATATATATTCTAAACAGCCTTTACAGTCGGTCTGTTCTTTTGCCACACGAACCATGTCATTTTATTCCGCTTGGCTTCTTAGGTAGCTGAAGAAGAGCTCGATGTCATCGCTTGTTAGGTTCTTCGTCAATGCATAATGCGAATGTAGACTTGTGAGGTATTTTACGCAGGCCACACTGGATTGGGTAGTCAAGATCAATGCCTGCTACATTTCCCTCGTGAATCTTTTTTACTTTCTCTGAATGCATTTTAATTTTCTTAATATTTGACAGGAAATCATTAATTAATCAACTGAGGCGTTCATCTTCAGTACTAAAAGATGCTCTTTTGTTCTCATTTCTGGAATACGTCCCATGTGAGGTGTTGTAGACCGGCCCCGTGGTGTAGGGGTAGCGTGTCTGCCTCTCGCCTGGAGGCCCCGGGTTCGATTCCCGGCCAGGTCAGCGATTTTTCTCTCGACCTGAGGACTGGTTCGAGGTCCACTCAGTCTACGTGATTAGAATTGAGGAGCTTTCTGACGGTGAGATGGCGGCTCCGGTCTCGAAAGCCCAGAATAACGGCCGAGAGGATGCGTCGTGCTGACCACACGGCTCCTCGTAATATGCAGGCCTTCGGGCTGAGCAGCGGTCGCTGGGCAAGCCAAAGCCCTTTTAAGAGCGTTAAGTGCCGTCATAAAATGCTCCATAAAACAAACGGTTTATTTTAAACTGTATTTAATGCTCTCGGGACAAACCACCTCCATACTTTTCATTAATATTCATTAAACCAGAAATTGTTTCAGGGTAAAATACAATATTTTTAGTACTTGCTACATTCATTTTCTCCAAATTTGTTGGGCAAATTATTTTTCTGGTGGGTTTCCTAATTTAAGATTTCCGAGTTTGAAGAGGCCTCTCAAATGTTCGCCGGTCACGGTAGCATTGTTTACAAAAAAGTCCAGTGAAACATTTTGGGATCGCTCGATTCTTATGACGTAACTCGGATCAAAACTTACGGACAGAGGCCTAATTTCATCAGCTTGAAGTCGTATCTCATGCGTAATACTTCCTCCGTATAATGTTTCGAACATTGAACATTCACTGGAAACTTGTGAAGCGAAATTCCACTACCTTTAATTTCTCGTGAATAAACCATGACTGGAACTGCGAATGCTTAACATCGTACGAATACATAATACATTCACAACCAACTCAGTTAATAAACACGTTTAAAGGCGCGAACCTGCTAGACAGGGGGCAAGAAAGCGACCCTAGCGGTCCGGCATTGTACTTCAGTGTGACCACTTCGATAGCCTTTTACGGGCTCTATTTCCAGGCCTTGTTTTATAACGTAGGCAACGGTCTCACATTAGCGCTCGTAGTGGTAGAAAATTGCTAATATAATCGACCGAACAACGATGATTAAGGAAAGGATTGCAATGTTTAGGATAAATAAAGAATATATTCTCATACTTTATTATAGTTTATTTTTCTAACATTCGTAGCTCATATCCCTAGGATGTTTTTAACATTGAATTGCTTGCCCGAAGGGCTAGATCTGTGGACTATTTTGCTTTACGTCGCACCGACACAGATAAGTCTTATTTTAACGATCGGATAGGAAAGGGTTAGGAGTGGGAAGGAAGTGAACGTAATCTTAATTAAGGTACAGTCTCAGCGTTTGCCTGGTGTGAGACTGGGAAACCATGGAAAACCATCTTCAAGGCTGTCTACAATGGAGTCGAACCCACTATCTCCCAGATGCAAGTTGATAGTTGCGTGACAAAAACCACGCTGCTGCTTGCTCCGTTATAAATTACAAATAATGCCTCAAACGTTAGTTGTGTTATCAGTAACACATGGCAAGATATCCACATAAATCCTTGAGGAACTCTAACGAAATTATGTGCACGTTCCTGGGATGGCAGTTCTGAAAGAATTATGGGTTAACATCAGTCTACAGGGAAATCAATGTTGCAGTTTTTCCTGCCCTGCATGCATGACTGTCGTTATGTAACGGTGATTTATAGGACATGACACAATGGGCTATAAATAGACTCGTGTCATCTTCAAGAAACTTGTAGTTGATCAGTTCATTGCCATAATGAACACGTGAGCACTCGCTTCATGCGGCATATGTAAAGTGTGGCCATTATTCTTACAGCGAAAAGTGGGATACATTTTTCTGTCCCCACCCCTGTCCCCAACTCCAGCGAAATTTGCGTTTCGAATGGTGGCACTCGTTAGCCAAGCATCGTGGTGGAAAACACAATTGTAATATGTTCCTCAGAATGGTTATTATTTACATTATTAACATGAAAATAATCAGCTCGTAGGCTGATATATCTTACCTGGACTAGGGTTAGGTTAGATGCAATATTCCGCATTGCGCCAAGTCTTTATGAGAAAAAATATGTTATTCTTTCATGTCAGTGTTATCTGTGACAAATCAGGATAACATTGGGACAGTTTATGAAAAGCGGGACATTTGGCTATTTTTTCAGACATTCTGGGGGTGGCGGGACATTGGGTCAAAAATCGGGACTGTCCCACCAAAACTGGCCACATTATGTGTATGACCTGCAATGTCTTACGGGGGATATGGTCTGTGTTCGCTACGAAATATCTATGTACGAGTATAATTGCACAGCATTGCTCTCCAACTATTTCATGTGCAGGGGCGCACCTCAGTCTTGGCTTATGAGGGTACGCACCGCCACAGATATGTCTCACGGCGACGTGGGGAGAGGAAAGGTTTAGGAGTGGGAAGAAATAGATCGTGGCCTTAATTAAGGTACAGCCTGATGTGAAAGAGGGAAACCACGGAAAATCATCTTCAGGGCTGCCGACAGTGGGGTTCGAACCCACCATCCCTCCGATGCAAGTTCACAAATTTCCCGACACCATTGTAACCACTGTTCGTCTATGTACACCAGGTCAGTAGCGTCATCTTCTCACTGTGCGCGTTCCTCCTGTAATTAAGAGCTTGAGAACATATCGTATCAAGTGAACTCCATTCTAGTCCTCAGTCTAGAATTCAAATTTTGAATTGACCGGAAAACGAATTCAGGATTTTGAATAAGAGAAAGGTACTGAGCCGTATCCTGACGGCCCATAAGAGACAATATTATTTGTCATATTAAATAATTATATTGAAATAAATTTCAGTCAGGCATGGTAAAAGTAGTAGATCGCAGTATAGCCGAGTCCATAGAGACATAAAGGCGCTGAATATTGCGGGATGCTTCCTCGGGACCGTGGGAAAGGCTTAGCGTTACCAGAAGTTAGCACATTTCGGCACGTGTAGAAGACGTTGGCCAAGAGGAACATTCAGCCAATTAGAACGCGTGTGGGTGTGGCAAATATGGAGTCTGGATCGCGCGGAATAAAAATCCCAGGTTGACCAACATGGACATTTGCATAAATAAGACATCGCTATAAAGGGATCAGTTCTGTTAGTTGACGGATTTCCACAGGTTGGAATGTGTAAAATAATAAGGAATACGCTATAGAAATAATCTGAGTCATTCTTATATCAGATGGAATGTGTTTTATGTTGATTTTAATTAATATAAAAGTCATTGTGAATAACAAGCACGCTGATTGGTTGCTTCTTTAAACATGCGGGAATCCCATAGCTACAACGGCGTTAGCCAAGCTTCTCAGGCGTCCCAAGCTTTGGGAGCGTCACTCTGATTGTGGGAGCCGACGTGGTGTGAACGTTGTTCGGTACTGCTCTGATACTTGTGCGCGAATGTTGCCACGTGGATAGATATATAACAGTGGATGGTCTTTACGACCGAGAAACAGTGCTTTCAGTCGTGAAGTTTGCTGAATTAACTGGTGCAGTGCTAACTTGCCGATTTCATTATGGCACAAAGTTTTACTCCAGAGTAATAGACGGTTATATCAGCCGCAGACTGGGAAGTGAAGAAGAAACGCTCAGCTGTATTGCATTTTTGTGTCGGTCGTGTTTCGCGAAGAACTTTCGAACCGAACCGCGAGCCGCTCTAACTAACTGTATAAAACCCTATATGTGTGATATTAATTTTACGTGTGTTTGTTTTGTCAGAGTAATGTTGGCTTAGTTCCCAGCTAACAAGGGTATATTCGGCACGTGCAAATAGAGCGGTGAAGAGGCATTTATCTGAAGTCTTCTGTGTTGCAGTGTACAGGAAATTTCATCAAGAAGATGGCACCGCCCATAAAAGAAAGGAGATTGTTTCCCTGTGTTAAAGCAGTAGTGACCATGGAGTAACAGAATACCATGGCAAGGATGTGAGCCGTTGCCAATGTCCAGAGAGTCGTCGTTTTTAAATTAGATTGCATGTTATATGAATAATGTTTAAATACTAGTGAAGTTTAGTGTAGTGATTTTTCTTTAACGTAATTTTTGGCCTAGCGGCATGTGTTTATTTTACATTTGTGATGCTGTAAATACGGACAGAAGAGGAATGCATGATTTCTGTATTTTTATTTTACTTTACGATTAGTTAGATGGGATAATGAGGGAGTTGTTACGATTTATTTTGTTTTTGTGTCATTATGCATGTTAATTAGCTTAGTATTATTCCGATATTCTTGTATATTAGAGATAGGAGGATTAGATTGACAGGATCATCCACTTTCCGAGTTAAACACTTGCTTCGTTGAGAGTAAATTCATTTTTTTGTCATTTAGAAAGTTAGTATGAGTTAGATTGTATGACGCATGTTATTTCAGGAGCTGACACGTGTGGAGCTGTATCGCAACGTTGAATGAGAAAGGAGTCTTCCAAAGTAGGTTGGAAACTGTTTCGCACAATGATTTGTATGGGAGTCGAACCTGGATTTATAATGAGAAAGGCTGATGAGATTGTAAGAAATATAAGAGGATTTAATGCATGCTGATTTATGAAGTTGATTATGCAGGCAGATTGCATGCCTGATGAAGTGATAAGGATGATGTGCAGTGAGTATAGTGCTGCAATTGTATTCTGAGAGAATATTGAGAATCAGAATTAACGGGAAATTGATATCAGGCCAGTGAGTCTGATGTGTGTGATAAATTATTTTAGCATGCTAGTAAGAAGCACGACTGTATGTGAGTTTCCGTGCAGTTAAGGAAATATGAGATCGCCTTACAAGTTTACTTATCAGCCGTGTTTACATAGACAGCGTGAATGAGATGTTATTTCCGTGATACAATCTTGTCGGACAGTAACCAAGCCTCAGTGCAGTATTGAGTTCTAATATTTCTTTTCAGCCTACAGCACAGCAGGAAATATGTGACGGATGAACGCGCTTTTGGGTGCGCAAATGCAGCAGAAGAACGCAATCTTGACCATTGCTTTCCACATGTTTAATAAAGGATAATATATGTTTTCTCTTACAGGATGGTGTTTTGTGCTATTTCATGTTGTTTTGATATGTTGTCTTGTTGTTTAATGGGGAACAGCCCGAGTGCTGATTGAATGTTGGTGATCAATCTAGTTCTCAATAGATCCTCTTGGTGAACAGCGTTTCACGTCGAGTCAGTGTAGTATGTAAAATTTCCCTTTCCGAATCCGATGTAAATATTTGAGATACTTTGCTTATATTGTGTTCATTGTAAATATAGCGTAGGAAAATGCCACTAGTGTTTTTCATAATTCATACAATGTCCCATTGCGTCTTAATTTTCTTTTTATGTTAACTTTTGCGACGACTCTCCGGAATTTAAATCCGTATCAATGTGATACTTAACATCGTGCTACTCCATGCGAATCAGATACGTATAAGTATGGGCATAGAATACTATTATGAATATTGGACAATCATGCGAAAAATATTTTTCAAGTTCACAAGTATTTAATGTTGTGTTTGAACCTTTCTTTTTGCATTTAATTATTTGAGTAATTAACGTTTTAATGTCCATTTCTTTTCAAGTTTATTTTTGAGATAATGTTATTATCATTTTTATTAGATTTCATTTCATGTTAGTATGATTCGGGGTTATTTTATGAATAAACTCATCCTATCCCATATTATTGTTTCTCATTCGAGTTGTACCTCTACTTTCCTGTCATTTATTTATAATTAAGTGATAAACTTCGACTTTTAGACTTGCCCATCGACAACCAACCCACCTTTCTGCCCAAACCTGAGTTAGTCGGATGTTTAAACAGGAATGGAGGCATCGTCCTAGAGGGTTATTACCCTTGGGTACGGTACAGTACACTACCTGTACACTACCTCTACACTACGGGCTTATATTGAAATGAATATATTATTTTTAACAGTATTTAATAATATACAACAAACTCTATTGTACGGCATCACTTTCATTGTGACCCTTATTATAGTAAATTTTAGAAACAGGATACAGTACATACAGTAGTGAAACAAGAAACATACCTCGGTTAATACCTTTGGAAAAAATCTGTTAGTCTCTTCTGTTTGTTACGGTTAACCTTTCCTCCATTCACTTTGAAGTTTGTCGTCAATACCACGTAGCCGAACTCCGTAAATGGAGCTAGTCATCCGCGACCTCAGGGGTTGCTGTCGTACGAGACCGGTAACTAATTCACACCCGAGGAACAGCGAGGCTTCGCCGATTTTCCGATCATTAGAAGTTTTAGTTTTCCGGTCCCCGTCATACAGTATTAGCTCCTAGCATTATTGTAACCCTTTTGTTAATTGTTAACTCTTTCACACAAACCACAAATGCCGTATTGCACAGTTAATGTTGCACAAAATTCGAGTTACAGAGTACGTTTTGCTTTAAGGGAGGAAATGTTTGCTTCGAGAAATTGAGAAATTCGTGTAACCGAATTTCGAGTAATAGAGAAAGGAAGAATAAGATAAACGGCCGGGAAATTTAAGTTACTTCGAGATACTGAAAATTCGAGTAACGGAGGTTCGAGATATCGTGGTTCGACTGTATTAAAAATGACAAATATCAGGAAGAACTTAATATCTAAAAATAAAAATATACAACATTGTTAAGAAGTAAAGCAACAATCGAAACTTACAGCACATTAATACTTTTTCAATTTCCAAGTGGACTTATGACCTAAAATACACAATATCTAAAAATGAATGAAATAAAATTAGGAATACACAAATATAAAATAAATTAAGAATTAGTATGTACAAATAAATCTAGTCTTAAAGCGACACCAGGTAAAGCAACTGACATATGAAAATAAAATCGTGGAAAGTAAGGCATGAAATACATATGTTTGATAAGAGATGAGTTGTGGTAATCAGTATGAATAGCACATTAAATCCTAAGTACAAATAGACGCTAGTAATGATAATTTCTTTGCAGTTTTCCCTACATTTTGTTCATCTATATCTAAATTTTATAAGATTAAATAAAATAATAAAATGAAACACAATAGAAATTTAAACCTTTTTCATGAAAACATCATGAGTGGAATAACTTACGTTATCGCAATGAGACGACATAATCTAATAAACTGCAAGGTAAGTATAAAAGGAAAACTAACCACGAAATACGTATATATATAGTACATATAGACACCTGTAGGGTATGGGGTATACCTTAAGAAATAGTGCTTTAACTGAAGTCATTGTGCCCAGCATAGTGCGACCATTACTTTAACTGTGTGCCTTCTTCAATAATTTGATATAATAATTGTATCGAACAGCAAAGTCTAAATCAAGATCAGGAAATTTGCGTTATATGTAGTGCACATTCTAAACAGCGGTGAGGTTCTATAAAATACTGTTTAAGAAATCAGAAGAAACAAGAGATGTCTGTGTTTTAAACTTCCTTTCCGGGTATTCAACGAGATTTGTTGTAGAAAGTAACTGTACGCATATTTAATAATGAAGTGAAATTAAATTCTTTCAGGAGAACTTCATAGTGAATTTTGCGCTAGGGACAAACCTGTTGTAATAATAATAATAATAATAATAATAATAATAATAATAATAATAATAATAATAATAATTTTATTTATTTAATCCGTTTACACTCCAGGGTTAGTAGTTCCCCCGGACACGATGAGGGATCCCACCTCTACCCCCTCAAGGGCATTGTCCTGGAACGTGAAACATTTTGTCGGGGATACAACTGGGCAGGATGACCAGTACTTCGTCCAGGCGGCATAACTTTCTATGCTGAACAGGAGCCTTGTGGGGAATTGGAAGATTGGAAGGGATAGGCGAGGAGAAGCGAAGGGAGTGGCCGTGGCCTTAAATTAGGTACCATCCCATCATTTGCCTGGTGAAAAGTGGGAAACAACGGAAAGCCACTTCGATGATAGCTGAGGCGGAAATCGAACCCATATCTACTCAGCTGACTTCCCGAGGCTGAGTGGAACCCGTTCCAGTCCTCGTACCACTTTTCAAATTCCGTGGCAGAGCCGGGAATCGAATACAGGCCTCCGGGGTTGGCTGCTGATCACACTAACCACTGCACCTCAGAGGGGGGCATGACATTTTATACGTTTATAAATACGTACATTGTAATGTTCCATCTGCCATGGAAAGTTAAATTAGCTACGTAAGTTTCTTTCTTTGCTATTTGCTTTACGTCGCACCGACACAGATAGGTCTTATGGCGACGATTGGATAGGCAAGGCCTAGGAGTTGGAAGGAAGCGGCCGCGGCCTTATTTAAGGTACACCCCCAGCATTTGCCTGGTGTGAAAATGGGAAACCACGGAAAACCATCTTCAGGGCTGCCGACAATGGGATTTTAACCCACTATCTCCCGGATGCAAGCTCACAGCCGCGCGCTTCTAACCGCACGGCCAACTCGCCCGGTAGTTACGTAAATAGGCCTGTATTAGGCTGTACTCACAACGGTATTACAAAAAATCAAGAGTGGGGTACTACTTTATTCAATCCCTAGATAATTAAAAAGACCTAATTTCACCAAATTCATTGTTGGGTTAAATTTAACATTTCTCCCTTCTTTGCGCTCCAGACCTTTTGCGCACCTGGACATGTGCCCAGTGTGCCCAGATATAAAAGCTACACTGGGTGTGTGTGCGTATGTATGATGTTAGGTCCCTCTAAGGCAGCGATTGCTCACCGAAGTTCCGCTGCCATGTAAGGGGTTCCGTGAAATGGCATAAAATACTTTAAGAACAGTCATAAAACTCAATCGTTGCCTTTATGTAGTTGAAACTGCGCACGAACGTCACTGTTGATTCGACATGCAGACTTGATGCCATCAGTGAAAAGCTTTAAAACATATTACTGCAATTCTTCATATCGTATTTATGTGAATTAGCGTTTTTGTGTCCGTGGAGGAAACATTTCCTGTTTACCTAACAAACTTGCTGCGAAGAATAAAATTGTTGTGATCCAAGATACAAGCCCAAATATCACAATGTCGGCAGCCCTGAAAGTGGTTTTCCGTGGTTTCCCGTGTTCACTTCTGGCAAATGGTGGGGCCGTACCTCAGTACAGGTCACGGGCACTACCTTCCCAGTTCTGCCCCTTTCCCATATATCGATGTGTTAGTGCTGCATTAAAACACTCACAGGAGAGACATACCATGAATTCCAGTCATTTGATCGGGCCAAGAATGAAATGAATGAAGCCCCCATCCAGCGGCGAGGATAGGAATAATTGTGTCGGGTGCCGAAGCCTGTCGCATTCCCCTAGGGCAACGATTAATGACTGACAGATGAAATGAAATTATATAGGAGAGAGTTGCTGGAACGAAAGATGACAGGGAAAAACGCAGTACCCGGAGAAAAATCGGAAGAGCCTGGACAGCAGGCCAGCGAACGCATGAAGGAGTATTGGACACAGAGAAAACTCCGTACGAAGATAAAGAAATGAAGTTGTTGCGTGATCCTTAGTGGTCCATTCGCTTGTAAATAATAATAATAATAGTAATAATAATAATAATAATAATAATAATAATAATAATAATAATAATAATAATAATAATAATAATAATAATAATGTGCCTTTGCTGGCAGGACCTAGTGTTTACAGTGCACTATGTCTTCTGGTATGGGCTAGAGCAATTTTGTTACTTTCATTGATCTGTCTCTGTCTTATCCTTGGCTTGGACAAAATGAAAGTGACTGAGGTATGAGTGCTGCTAGTAATGCCATTCCTTTTGCAGCCAGTCCCTGTTATGAATGGTGTGAAAGTATTGCTCATAGGGTCAGTTAGTGCATGCATTTCAGTGGGCTTGGCAGACTGATATGTAATAGCAACTTCTGGCTCGGCGAGGAAAGCAACGGGAAACTACCTCACTCCTCATTTTCCTAGTACGCCTCTTCAGTGATGCCTAGGCCATTTATGACAGCTGATGGCGGAACTGTTGAGGATCCAACCAGCCTTCGGGCTGAGGACTAAATATACATACAATATATAATAATAATAATAATAATAATAATAATAATAATAATAATAATAATAATAATAATAATAATAATAATTACATTGTAATATTAATAATAATATTGGCAACATTAAGTAGAGGAGGGGAAAAGGAAGAGGTCCAATACTTCAAAAATTAAGGTATCGGCAAGAGAAAGACAAAGACCATGAAGGTCATGAAAATGAAAGACTTCGTAGACCTCGCAAGCCTAATACGGTCGGGGTCGGAAAAGAACAAGAATTGACCAAGGGAGGTCAGATAGAAGGAGAAGAGACGCTTGTGACATATTGCATTAAACCGAGGACTGCCGAAGGGATCACAAAAGAAGAGTCACTAAATCTGAGAGGAAAACAATGTGACAAATTTTCTTCAAGCGAAGATTGATAGATACAGCTCGAGACCCCAAGACTTGCACCGTCAACATAGCTAAGGGATGCGATTCTTTGACAGAATATTCATTTTAAATTATTAAATTATTTTTAGATGTTAGAGACGTACAGGCTTTTTAAACTATTTTCAAGTGCTTAATTAAAAACTTAAATCGATGTAAAATTGGTGAAAAAATAATTGTTTTCTTTCAAATGCGCATTATTCTTCAAAATATTTAAAATATGTAATATTTATCAAAATATTTATTAAGCATCGAAATATGTAAAAATATGCTACTTTAAACTCCTGGAGTGATGGTCCTTTTAGTGTGATTCGCGGACATTTTACTTTTTCTTGTAGCTACATATATGAGAGCAGAATATCTAATTACATATAATCCGGGCTCTAGTAACGACACTAACCACTACACCACTAGAGGTGGACAAACTTGTAAAATGAAGATAATGTCTTTTCATAACTTGCAATTTTTTTATTTTTTTATTATTTTTTAAGTTGCTTTACGTCGCACCGACACAGATAGGTCTTATGGCGACGATGGGAAGGGAAAGGGCTAGGAGTTGGAAGGAAGCGGCCGTGGCCTTAATTAAGGTACAGCCCCAACATTTGCCTGGTGTGAAAATGGGAAAACACGGAAAACCATTTTCAGGGCTGCCGACAGTGGGGTTCGAACCTACTATCTCCCGAATACTGGATACTGGCCGCACTTAAGCGAATGCAGCTAACGAGCTCGGTACTTGTAAAATGAATAGAATGTCTTTTCATGGAGAGTACTGTATAAATAATTTTCTGAAAATTTGTTGAAAATAAATCAGTTGCAAATTAGTTCGCCCACTGTACACTAGCACTTTTATATTATGTTCTAGACTGAAGGTTAAGTTAAATATTTCTAAAACCAAATCAAGTGCCATGGCGTAACAGCCCCGAAAGCCATGGCCTACCAAGAGATCGCTACTCAGTCCAAATGCCTGCAGATTATGAGGTGTCGTGGGGTCAGCACGACGAGACCTCTCTGCCTTTATTCTTGGCTTTCCACACCGGGGCCGCTACCTCACCGTCATATAGCTCCTCAATCGTAATCACGTATTCTGAGTGAACATCGAACCAGCCCTCAGATTCAGGAAAAAATCCCTGACTTGGCCGGGTATCAAACCCTGGGCCTCCGAGTAAGAGGCAGACACGTTCCTACACCGCGGGGAGGCTAAAAATTTCTAGGATTGTCCAAAATAGAAACAAGAGGTTGGGTAACACCGCTCCGTCATGTAATTTTCTTTGTCCTAACATGAGGAAGGGACTGGAGTTGTGGCCTCAATGCAGGAGATATTCTTAAGAAAGTTGAAGGGGACCTAATAGATCCCTCTTGTCAGATAGAGGAGTATTGTTGAGCAGCAAGTGGGACAGGTTGACCCTGATCAGTCGTCTCGTCTCTCCCGGGGCAGTCTGGTGACCGTAGCACGTGGGCGCGCCCATCTCGAGTTGTGGGTTACCGGAGCACCCGTACCAGGCTTCGAGCCCTGCCCTGGGCAAGTCACATTCCCCATAACTTGTTCTATGATTGTCGTTGGTCTTCATGAGTATATTTGTCCCAGAATCAGATTTCCGCCTCATGTGGCTGGGGCGGCAGTATACATCGCATACATGTCGCGTAAAAGGCAATTAAATGGAGGTCGAGAGGTTTTCATCTACAGAGTCTGGGTTGGCAACCACGGTCCCCTAGCTGAATCTGGCATTGCATCCAATTACTTGTGCCAGTCTCCTTCGTTTCGTATTTGCTATCTGACCTCCCTTGGTCAACTCTTGTTCTTTTACGACCCCGACCCTATTAGGCTTACGGGGTCTACGAAGTCTTTCATTTTCACGACCTTCATGGGCTTGTCTTTCTCTTGCCGATACCTTAATTTTTGAAGTATTGGACCTCTTCCTTTTTCCCTCCTCTACTTAATGTTGCCAATATTATGATTAATATTACAATGCAATTATTATTATTATTATTATTATTATTATTATTATTATTATTATTATTATTATTATTATTATTAATTCCTTGAACTGGCGCCTATAGTATAGGCAATACGGCCTACACTCATGTAACGTAGTCAATAAGTTCTTGAACTAGTACCTACAGTGTAGGCAACGCGGCGTACGATCATGTTCTACAGTCAATACGGTAACTTCCTGAACTGGCACCTACGGTGTAGGCAACATAACGTATAGCTATGTACGTACTGCAGTCAATATGTTCGTGGACTGGCGCTAACAGTTCAAGGATCCCATAGTCTTTTGACCTGCCTTTTTGCGACTTTTTCCCGTCGTGGTGATACGGATGATTTCGGATCCATAATTTCAAATGTTTTGCTAACGGATTTGCCTAAATTTTGGTAGAATATGAAATTTGCCAGTTGCTCAAACTACGACATTCTTAAACTCCACCGTTAACATTCAACTACCCTTCACAACAGAGGCCGTAGTTGTACTTATACCGTATGCACGCAATTGCCTCTTGCTGGGACTAGCGAAGAACTGTCACTAGACGGCCAGTCCAAGAACTTAATGACTCTACTACTTATTTACCAGATGTAGTTGCTTTCTTCACTTCACGGAATCTCTTTATCCTCTCACTATGACTTTTCTTCTGTCAATTCAGTGTTGGTTCTCATCTTGGGTTTTTCAGCAATATAATGTTTGTTCACCATCGTTCTAAAGCTTGGCCTGTCCCATATAATTTCGTCTGTTATGTTGAATTCTTGTCAATCTTCTTCAATTTCGAGTATCCAATTCTTCTTTTAACTTCGCACTAAAATATCGAATGTTTTCGGCAACGTAAGGATGGGATCGATTTCGACTGGACCGTTCATTGAATGCGAAAGAAAAATAAATACATGTCTCTATCAAAATCAAAGTGATTCTGATGAGTGCCGCATACACTGTAGGGAGAGTCCATCATGTCGGAGGACAGTTAATCGATAAGCTCCTCAGACCTGCTTCGTGCGTAAAGTGATCTCTCGCCTCGGCCCGCCCTGCACTGTGCGAACACAGCCAGCCTTTGGATACGGCCATCAAAATGATGGCAGGGCGCTCAAGTTACCGGGTACGCGCCTGTTTGCCGGCAGCATTTCTGCCAACTGAAAGAAAATTTGAGAGCCGTAGAACGAAATGTAGTGTGTTCTCTTGAAGTCGAGAGATGTGGTAGCTCCAATATACATCAACGGTTTCGTATTCTTATAATAATAATAATAATAATAATAATAATAATAATAATAATAATAATAATAATAATAATAATAATAATAATAATAATAATAATAATAATAATAATAATAAGTAAACGTGCTGGCTGCTCAGTAGCATTCTTTATAGAAAGGTCAGATAACTCGTCTCGATATGTCTGTCGTAGTCATATTGTTTCCCCCCTCCCCCTTTTCAGTGGTTTTATGAATATTTAATAAGAAGCGCGTTATGGTATGGCGCAGTTCGTGGACAGAATTCATCCATTCTGACGTCATTATGCCAGCTGATTGGTAAAAACCTATCCATATTGCACCCTTGCTTACCGATATTCAACATCTGCCTCTGGCTCTTGCTAATGTAGACTCTTCTAATCTCAGGGGTTCCGGGCTTTTCAGTCACTTGCTGACATAAGGAAATATAATTACTAACTTACTTGAAATAAAATTTTAGAAGTGGGCTAAAATGGATTTATTATTTTTAAAAACATTTACCTCTCATGGATATGAAGCATCGAATAATAATGATAGAAAGTTTGTTAATTTAATGAAACAGCTGACATAACTTTGACACAAATAAAAAAATTATGAAGACCTCAGGAATTATTTTATTTATATTTAGTTTAAACGTCAATTGCCATTCTAGAATAGAATTCAATAACAAAAACACTGAAAAGAGAAAAACCCGAAAATTACTATCGGATTTCAAGTAACACCGTTGGTCGATTCGCTTGATCCGTGAAGATACAGATTCCGTAACCGAACTCCGAATTTTTCTTTAACTACAGTAAGGTTATCCACCGATCACCAAATACCACATAGGATATCATCATCCACCTAAAGGACCCTTAATCTAACCGAAACAACCACAGGTTATATTTGAACAGATTAATTATACACAAGAAAAAACCATTAATTCACATGTTAACTTGCTCCTTAGCAAGGCAAGATGCTCCAAAATTCACTGTTAGCAAGTCCCTAATATCTCTATAAAAATACATGATCGCACCATGTTGTGTCACAACCAGACACCCAGAAATAAATTTACTTTATTAATTAATTGAAATTATATAGAATATTGTTCCAATGAACTGCAATATTTATAAAGTGTAATTAAAAGCTTGAGTTTGTGTTTATGTTAACACGCAAATAACTTCCACGTTGCTAACCAATTTAAATTGAATAAACCAATAAGCACGGATTTCTGAAAATTAATCTTAACGCTTCACAGAATAATAATTAAATTAATTTAATCCGACCGTCTAAGAACGGTACCAACAAACTAAACTGAAAAGAGTACATCTATGGACGGTGTAATAATCATCACCATGCTATCAATAGCAACTAACGAACTTAAAACCAAATGGCGTTTGGCAATTTATCTTCAAGGAAATAGACTTTGATCTCTGTGGAAGCCTAGTGTGCATTCCACTGTTTGCAGTAGACATTTTAAGGACTCAGATTAGTATAAACACAGCTCCATATAAGTCCTACTTCCGAATGTCACTAAGTCTGTATTTCAAGTTTTTCTGGACACAATCACATACAGGAAGACCACATAAGAGGAAGGCTACGGAAGTGGGAAATGAATCTAAACTCTATAAGATAATTGAAATTCATGTAGTACCAATCACATCCTGCGGAGATAAGGGCCCTCCACCTAGACCATCAGCGAACCCTTATATAAAACCACGGGACAGAGTGTTATATTAAACTATACTGCACTAAAGTAGGTTTGAAAGTCAAAATAATAGTTAGAAAATGAAAGAAATGAAATGAAATGTCGTATGGCTTTTAGTGTCGGGATATCCCAGGACGGGTTCGGCTCGCCATGTGCAGGTCTTTCTATTTGACTCCTGTAGGCGACCTGCGCGTCGTGATGAGGATGAAATGATGATGAAGACAACACGTACACCCAGCCCCCGTGCCATTGGAATTAACCAATTAAGGTTAAAATCCCCGACCCGGCCGGGAATCGAACCCGGGACCCTCTGAACCGAAGGCCAGTACGCTGACCGTTCAGCCAACGAGTCGGGCATGAAAGAAATAAATCGCACGTATAGCGAAGCAGACAAATATTATTACAACTTTAAAATAAAGGATGCATCAACTCAAAAATTAAAAAAATTAACATGGACTTGAGAGCTGACTAAATAAAATTACAGAACTAACTGTACAGGGAGACTTGAGAGAAAATTTCTTGATTAAGCAGGTTAAAGCTTTTTGTAAACAGAAGAGTAAATAGAGAGAGAATGCTGCAAAGGTCTGAACGTTACTGTCCAACAGCTCAGCCACATCTCTTTTAAGTTTTACACCGACAGCACCAAAAATATTTAGAAACTTTCATTGGCCATTCCAGACGAGAAATAGAAATTATTTCCTTAGTACGAGCTCACGTCATTGCAGAAAAAATCTTTACAGCACGATAATGAAAAGGTTGCTTCTCTCATCATAGACGAGGTGGCAATATATTCAAGGCTGGTCTATGACAGGAATTTTGATAAGCTTCTTTGAATCACTGATGTTCTGTAGAGGGAGATGCTGTCGGTATTGAATACAATCTTTCTAATAAATTGCTCTGCATTCTGTTCAAAGGTCTTTCCACACATTACAGGATTTCTGTGTCATATTGTTTTACACACAGCAAACCTTTGAATAGAAAAGTGTTAAAGCTAAGTTAGGCTAAGCAGTGACCTGGAAACCCATTACAAAGACTGCTTTTTTAAGTATTAGCTTTTACGTGTGTATACATTGACTATAGATTCTCACAAACACTTTAAAATACCTTTGTAAATATGTATAAATTCGTGTTAACAGTGGGCCCTAACTACGACCACTCATAACCTCAAGGTACTGATGTAAACAAGTTTCCAAAAAGCCACGTTAACATCATATTGACGGATTATTTGCACTACAACACAAATGGATCATAAGCAACATTCAGAGCGCGTGGTTTCTTCGTAAGTATCATAATTAGTTATCATCATCATCATCATCATCTGTTTACCCTCCAGGTTCGGTTTTTCCGTCGGACTTAGCGAGGGATCCCACCTCTACCGCCTCAAGGGCAGTGTCCTGGAGCTTCAGACTCTTGGTCGGGGGATACAACTGGGGAGTATGACCAGTACCTCGCCCAGGCGGCCTCACCTGCTATGCTGAACAGGGGCCTTGTGGAGGGATGGGAAGATTGGAAGGGATAGGCAAGGAAGAGGGAAGGAAGCGGCCGTGGCCTTAAGTTAGGTACCATCCCGGCATTCGCCTGGAGGAGAAGTGGGAAACCACGGAAAACCACTTCCAGGATGGCTGAGGTGGGAATCGAACCCACCTCTACTCAGTTGACCTCCCGAGGCTGAGTGGACCCCGTTCCAGCCCCCGTACCACTTTTCAAATTTCGTGGCAGAGCCGGGAATCGAACCCGGACCTCCGGGGGTGGCAGCTAATCACGCTAACCACTACACCACAGAGGCGGACATAATTAGTTATACATTAGCGAATTTTCACAAGTACTTGTCACAAGATCCATGCTGAGCATGGGAGAACATTCAAAACTTGTGTCTTAGAAAGGCGATCCTAGCGGGAGGACTCAAAACTAAATTCTGTGACCCCACTTCTCATTGCTCACTTCCCAGCCTTGTTTAATAGAGTAAGCAACGGTTTGTACGTAGACCTTTCTTTCTCTAATCTCTGCCATCTATTGAATATATTTGGACATCGGGAGAGGTTAGAGAATCTAAGAGTATCTAGCAGGGAATAGTATTCTTCCGCGATCAGAGGAAAATGTATACTCTCTAGTTAGACAGGTAGTATTCAAACATGGCTGCCTGCAATGACATCACTAAGGATGCAAATCGCATATATCAGAATATTAATGAAAGTGCTAGTCGCTTAGCAACCTGCTAAGTACAGAATGTATTGCGGGTTAGGGTAAGCCTTCCCCTGCAATTATTGAGGTGATCATTTTAATTATTTTATTTTATGATTACTCAAAGTTGGCTGAACTTAGAGACCTGCCAATGTATCATGATTCACCGGCAGGTGATTCCGGAGAAAATAAAACAAAAATGAAGCAAGTCGGTCCGGTAGAACGGACGGATTTCCCAAATATCTTTTTAGTAAACCCTTTCAATATATAGGTAATAATAATAATAATAATAATAATAATAATAATAATAATAATGATAATAATAAGCAAATTTGCCCGCTGTATGGGAAAGCATAGAATCATGGATATGTTCTTGGACTTAGAAGGTACGATAGTACAGATTTGGTTGTTCCCCTTTTAGTAGCCACTTACGACATGCAGGGGTTACGGAGAATGCGTCCTTTCTCTCCATCAACAGGGGATATAAAGAGTTCCGTAAAATTGAAAGAAATATGTAGCATCATCATCTAAGATCCACCAATATGGAAGCTGATCCAGCACACAACATTTCCATGCCACGTCACAAGATAGCCCCATCTTTCGAGATCTACGTCCAACAAAATGGCAGCTGATCCAGCACACAACATTCCCATGCATGCCATGAGATAGCCCCACCTTTTGAGATCTACGTTCATCAACATAGCAGCTGATCTAGCACACAACATTTCCATGGCACGTCATAAGATAGCCCCACCTTTCGAGATCTACGTTCATCAACATAGCAGCTGATCCAGCACACAACATTTCCATGGCACGTCATAAGATAGTCCCACCTTTCGAGATCTACGTCCAACAACATTGCAGCTGATCCAGCACTCAACATTCCCATGCCACGTCATAAGATAGCCCCACATTTCGAGATCTACGTCCAACATTGCAGCTGATCCAGCACTCAACATTCCCATGCCACGTCATAAGATAGCCCCACATTTCGAGATCTACGTTCATCAACATAGCAGCTGATCCAGCACACAACATTTCCATGGCACGTCATAAGATAGCCCCACATTTCGAGATCTACGTTCATCAACATAGCAGCTGATCCAGCACACAACATTTCCATGGCACGTCATAAGATAGTCCCACCTTTCGAGATCTACGTCCAACAACACTGCAGCTGATCCAGCACTCAACATTCCCATGCCACGTCATAAGATAGCCCCACATTTCGAGATCTACGTTCATCAACATAGCAGCTGATCCAGCACACAACATTTCCATGGCACGTCATAAGATAGTCCCACCTTTCGAGATCTACGTCTAACAATGTGGCAGCTGATCCAGCATACAACATTCCCATGCCACGTTATAAGATAGCCCCACCTTTCGAGAGCTACATCCAACAAAATGGTGGATTTAGCACACAATTTTATGGCCATGAAAATTCGCAAGATACGTATTATGGGAAAAATTCTGCAGGGTTTGCTGGCGTTTCTGTGTGGAAGGGGCTTGCTGTGACCTGGATGAAACGCCAGTCAAAGGCACTGGAAACTCGTTTAAAACACGGCGCCATTTTTACCTGCTGTATAATTATAGAAGGCAGAGTTCCAGAACACGGTAATAACGTGAGGAAGAAGGTGACGGAAACTGGTTGCTTGGTTACCACACTGTCGGTTTTCTGTCGACGCAAAATTGTTGACGCTAATTCCAGATAGACCGCCAGACCAAAAACATATCCGCGTTGATGATGGTCCTCTAGCCTCAGCTTCTATTCGCAGGTATTTTAATTTAAGGCGTGTCAATTTTGATGTTCCTTCCTTTAATATACCGTACCAGATTGCAGAGTAAACCAGATATGTATTTGTCCATCTATTGACATTTTGCAGGTTCAACACCAACTCTTTTACGTTTCACATCATATGACCCGGAGTGTCGAATTGACTTTCTTTCAACCATCAAAAACTGAATCTGCATTCTTGGAGGCAGACTCTCTAACTCTAACACTGATCCACAAAGGAAGCAATGATGATGATAATCCATTTAAACCTGATTGCCTGTATACTGCAGAAGCATTGGGTATGATTGCAAAAGATGGGCTTGAAGATAACCGGAAGAGAGAAAGAAAAATGCTCAGAAAAATTCTGGGCCCAGTTGCAAAAAATGGAGAGAGGAGACTTGAATCTAACAAATAATTGTATCAAAGAACATGAGGAGTGGTTGAATTGATGAGGAAGAGAAGGGTAACGCACTATGGACACTTGTTGAGGATCGATAATAACAGGCTGATGAAGGGAATCTGTGAATTCCTCAGACAAAGCTGAAATGGTTTCAAATGGTTGACTAAGACGGGGGTTACGAAAGATCATGTAATGGGCAGAAATCGAATTAGACAACTTTCTGCGGTTTCCAGGAGACTGGGGAAGTACTAGTGAGAAAGAGGAGATCCTATAAATAAGAAGAGAAGAAAGTAGGAGAAATAATGGAAATATACTGGCAGAGAGGGAAGATAGAGAGGGCTAAAAATAACGCACATATTGTCGAACGTGATTCATAGATATCCGAAACGATAGGAAAATGAAAACATCCAGTTCCTTAGCTAAATAGTCAGTGTTGTGGTGTTCGATTCAGAGAGTCCAACGTCGATTCCCGGCCGGATCGGGGTGCTCTCGGTGGCTAGTAGAAAGCTCAGTACCTCCTCCGACGCGTCTGGAGTCGACCGTCTGGATGCAATCAAATATGCTGAGATCTCGTGTCTTACCCATCCAGTGCGTAACTGTTACTCTCCCGACCAGTGCAAGATCCGAGGACATCGCAGCCATGTGTCACGCTATGCTTCGCCAGGTCGACTACAGCGGCATATTTGCAAAACAGTATAATTCAGTAGCAAGGATAGTGGGGGCGCATCCAACGACGCATGTCTGACGTCCAGATAAAAGAACGTAGCCTAGACCTAAGTAGGTAGGTCACACAATGCTGCAAGTTCTGACAGCATACCAACACAGGCGGGCATCACGAACACAGCAAAATATATTTTTCGGGCTTCTGGGCCATACGTTCATAACTCCCAACGTTTCATCGGATACCACTCCTGACATTTTCAAGGTCCTGCTTTCTTAGTCAGTAGTCCAAGTGGACTACGGCCTACAAGCCAGGGAAATTTCTTGTTCTGTCATGATGACTATCTCGTTATTAAAATACCTGAGCAAAGCCATCTCCATAGACGTCTTGAAGGTCATTTGAGTAGAAGAAAGGCTTCCACTACACTTAACGCACGAGTGAAAAGAAATCGTCAGCCACAGTTATCCCCAACCCCCTTCCCCCAGAAATAACCTGCTACTCATTACTTGTGTAGGATAATAATAATAATAATAATAATAATAATAATAATAATAATAATAATAATAATAATAATGATAATAATAATAATAATAATAATAATAATAATAATAATAATAATAATAATAATAGACTAATAATAACTACCTGAAACCCGTCAAGACATGACAGTCAATAGAAAAAATATTTACTGAAGAATTTCCTTATATACGACATTCCTTGTACTTATGTTTTTACGATTTTCCTTACGCCGTACCGACATAGAGAGGTTTTACGACGACGATGGGATAGGAAATAGATAGAAGCGGAAAGGAAGCGACCGTGGCCTTAATGAAGGCACAGTGTCAGCATTTGCCTGGTATAAAATGGGAAACCACGGAAAACCACCTTTAGAGCTGCCGACAGTGGGAGTCAAACCTACTATCTCCCGGATTCAAGCTGATAGCTACGTGACCCAGACCACGAAGCCACTTGCTCGGTACACCTTTTGCCAGTATTGAAACTATAAAATACCGCCTTGACATTGCACTATTTAACTGGTCATGCCTGAAAACTGGCTGAGTTACACAGAGATCTTCGCGACCCTTGAGGTTTTTTGATCGTGATACCAAATGCCAAGTGAATTGGAAATTGATGCCTCTTGAAGGAAAATGGAAGTGTTTCATCGGGTGTTGTTAAGGGATTCAAGGAATTAGAGCTCTCTGTCCTGCTTTGTCTTCATTCATTATTTCCAAATCTTATCGTACATACTTCCCAGAATGACGCCCTAATATAGTTCTGTTTACAAGACGTTGAGAAACGTTCCGATTTCTAAGGAGCATAACTATGCCTCCAAATTTTAGAATATGAGGAGGCAAACTGAATTCAGAGGAATTCAAGAATTATGCAGGAAAATTAAGTAGCTAGCCGTCATCTTCATTTAATCCGTTGACGCTGATGTATAATTTTGAACTACCGTGTATAAGCCCAATGACTTTCAAATTAATTAAGAATGACAACTTCCTAGAAAATGATGTCATCTCTCGCAGAAGTGAACGTTTTGCTATAAATTTCAATCACGATATCATCATGAGCTGAAGTTCTGGCTTGTAATTCAGTAACATTTGATTCGTCACCACCTACAGCTTCCCTTACAGAGTTCTTTCAAAAAAATCAGAGAATTCCATTTTTATGTGGTTTTGCGCCCATATTTTTGTGTAAGCGGCGTATTTTGAAGAAGGGTCAAAGAGGAGACAATTTAATACAATTATAACTAAATTATAACTATATAAGCATGTGGCAAAACAGGCCAACTGTTATGAAATCTCCCTCAAGAACAATAATTTTCGTACCAGAAGGAATGACGTTACCTATGATATATTTTAGAAGACGATTCACACACGTTAATGAATGACTATTTGCCATTGAGGCTTTATCCCATATTGAACCGTGGGTATCGAATAGTCGGCTGCTTTAGAATTTAATTATAATCCAGACGTTGAACTCATTTAAATTTAGAGGAATTTTGAAGGTAATGTGCACTGTTCAACCGCTGGGCAGCAAAACAGCCGCTATTCCTGTCCATAAAGTACAGCTGACCAGTAAGACGTCCGACTGCGCATGCGTGCCTACCCCCTTCCATATGCCGTATCGTGCCACCTGCTCAGCCCTCCCACGGGTGAGGTGGCCTAGAAGTACTGGCAAGCGCACTGACCTATGAGAATGCTACAGTTTTCTTTTAATAATTTAAAAATAAACGGCAGGAATTTCTTTTTTTGCTTTTAAAGACACTCCCAAATCTACAGGCCAAGAGCATTCGTCAGAATGCTTGACGACGTCAATCTGTTGAGCCGTTCTCTCAAAATCGATGCAACAAAAGTCAGCCTAGTGTTTTAAATATATTATATTAATAATAATAACAATAATCTAATCATCTATGGCCTCGGCAACCGAGCCGTGTAGACATTTTGATTTGACACCCTTCACGCAGGGTTTTCATATTGTGTGATTGGAAAAACAAGGGCACTTCCTGACGTCAACCTCATCCGAAGAGTTAATGAGATAAAATGAAGGACGTGATGTATGGTAGTAGGAAGGGAGAGGGTGAAACCCGGTGCCGACACATAGTCTACTCCTGTCGAATAGCACCAAGGTGTCTGCTCAAAGCTTTACGTCCCCATCCGACAGACGAATCACTATCAACAGCCTCATATGCCCTCACTGCATATGAGCACTGCGGAGAGGTTTGTAATTGAATCCAGGCTTGTAGTACGGAATATAGTGATTATAAATTGTATATCACCACTTCTCCTACCGTGCCGGCCAAAATTCTGATGGTGAATTTTTTTCGATCAACGGGACTCGAACCGGCTAACCACTGTGTCAGACCATACAGACTTCTCGTCTTAAACGATCATGGTCTCCAGGTAGGCTACAGCGTTAAACATAACTTTACGTTCAAGCCATAGATAATTTAGTAAATGGCCGACTGCATGACCCATGGGGTTATGGGTTCGAATCCCAATCGGTTCAGGGATTGTAACTTTCATTAGTTAATTCCTATGGCTTGGAAGCTGGGTGGTTGTGCCGTCTCCTCACAGAGGCGCAAGTCGCCTATAAGGCATCAACTCGAAAGACCTGCACCAGGCCTCCTAGAAGGCCACACGCCATTAAATATTTAATAAATCTTGTCCCAAATTTAGATACAATGTTTTGTCTTTGCCCAGTCATATTTATAAAATGATGCTACTTTACTCTATAATTTGGCACATTGATAAAAGTCTTCTTCTTCTTATTTTCCTTCTTCACATGTATTTTCCTTACCGAATGAGTTGGCCGTGTGGTTAGGGTCACACAGACAGCTGTGAGCTTGTATTCGGGATATAGTGGGTTCGAACCCCGCAGTCGGCAGACCTGAAGATGATTTTCCGTGGTTTCCCATCTTCAAAGCAGGCAAATGATGGGGCTGTACCTTAATTCAGGCCACGGCGACTCCTTCCCAGTCCTAGGCCTTTTCTATTTCATAGTCACTATAAGACCTATCTGTGTCGGTGCGACGTAAATAGTCTTGTCCGTACAGAAAGTTGGCAATCAGTAGCATGATCTGTTTGTTATCCGTAGCTGTTCTAAAATATGAAGCCTTATTTAGCTGAAACCATTGGTTTAAATTATTGAGCCACGGTATAATTCGCTGACCAGGGACTCGTCTTCCATTAAATTATCTTCGGACATCGTAGGCCTCATGGGCGCCCGCAGGATCTTTTCCAGGAAGGGGGGGGGGTGCACATTAACTATTTTCTTCCATATAAAAGCCAATATAACGTCAGCAACATTAAATTGTTTACAGAAATTTCCGGTTATAACAGATGCTAGATGACTGTCAATAAGTTCAGTTTATGAAATAATCTGGTATGATATTAAACCAATTGAACATCAACCTTTTCAGAATTCCATGGTAGGCCTATGTATTTTTTAGTATCATCACAGTATTAAAGTTTTCTTCTCTTGACGGTGTTGCGTTTCTCAGATTGTTTGTTCATACGATTCAAAACTTATACATTGGTAATTTTGAGCGTCCAAGGTACTGTATTTTGAATATTCTTCAGTATGTCCATATTTTAAATGCACAAGGTGTCAGTTAGTATTCAAGCTTTGAAAGCATACAGCAGAAGTAGTCGAGTGCGAAGTGTTAAGGGAAAGATCACGATTTGTCAACAAAAATTCTAATTCTGCATCGGATCTCACGAGAGAAGTCCCATTCATAATTTATTTGCCGTCCCAGGTGTTTAACTGTTGCCACTTTCTCAATCCTATCATTCCATATCTTGAGACTGCCTCAAATACCATCCTCCTTCCTGCTGAAAACGATCCACTTTTATTTTCTTTACACCCAGTCTGAAGCCAATGATGTTGTTGACTTCATTAACCGCAGTGAGTGGTCCTTGCAGATCCTGCAGACTGGTTGCAAATTGGACGGTGTCTTCGGCATACCTGATATTATTAATGGTGACTCCATTAACCACTACTCCTTGAGTCTTTCCATAAAGGGCATCTCGAAAACTACGCTCTGAATAGTTAAACAGTACTTTTATCAGATAATGCTACTTTACTCAATAATTTTAGCACACTGATGAAACAATTCTTCTTCTTCTTCTTCTTCTTCTTCGTCACGTGTCTTGTCAAACGATTGGTTTGATTTATTTTTTAATTTAAGAAAATGTCCTTAACGTCGCTCCGACACTAATGGCGACGATAGGATTGGCAAGGGCTAGTAGAGGACAGGAAGCAACCGTGGTCTTAATTAAGGTACAGCCCCAGCACTTGCCTGGTGTGAACATGGGAAACCATGGAAAACAATCTTCAGGGCTGCCGACAGTGGGGTTCGAACTCACTCTCTGATAGCTACGTAACCCAAACGGCGCAGCCACTTCCTCGGTCCTTCCATAATCGAGACTGTTTCTGAAAGCTGACCCACTTACTTTTACCTCAGCATTCTGGTTCCAAGTAGAGGTTCACGAGACACATCTTTCGATTTGTATTGAAGAATTAAAATCGAGCCCGGGGCCGGCGGGTGACAGGCGGACGCGTTGCCCCCTACAGCGCGGGGAAGAATCAGGAGTTAGCTTGTTTGTCCCTTGTTTAAAGAAAATTTGCAATAGCGATATAAAAACTCGACAAGTTTCAATAAATAATTGAGGGTGATTAATAGTCTGTGTGACGTGAGAGAAACGAAATTATTTCAGACGGTTTTATGCGATATCAACCAATCCGTGGCATCTAGTGGTTGGATTGTTACTTCAGTTATTAATTTTTTGTTATATAACATTTTAAATTTTAAGGGTTTTTAGAAATCTTGGCAAACCCGGACTTTATTCTGAAAAAGAAAACCCCGACCGGACGTCTTTTTTTATTAACGGGAAAGAAGGCATCTTCGTGCAAAAGAGGAATTATAGTAACTCTACACTTAGGCTACCAAGGAGTTTCCGTCTTGCTATATTTTTACTCTCAGCACGACATACGGGACTTCAGTGAGAGATTTTACTTACATCCTCTTGCCTCGGCCTTATACCATGCCGTTTTTGCCCCCAGAAAGTAATCTGATTTATGTTGTTTCTTGTCTACTGTATCAGATTTATAAATACCTTACGAAACTTGGCGATGGGCCTTCCCCAAAAAGTTGAGTTCAGAGATGGTAGTAGCCTGGAGTCGAAGAGAGAAATCTACGGAAAATCACTTTTAAGATTTTTTCCAATCAATCACTACTGATCTGCATTTAGGGCAGTCGCCCAGGTGGCATATTCCCTAACTGTTGTTTTCCTAGTGTTTTCTTAAATGATTTCCAAGAAATCGGAAATTTATTGAACATCTCCCTTGATAAGTTATTCCAATCCCTAACCCTTCCTATAAACGAATATTTGCCCCAATTTATCCACTTGAATTCCAATTTTGTCTTTGTGATCTATCCTACTTTCAAAGACTCCACTCAAACTTATTTGTCTACTAATGTCACTCCACGGCATCTCTCAGCTGACAGTTCGGAACATACCACTTAGTCGAGCAGCTCGTCTTCTTTCTTCCAATTCTTCCCAACCCAAACTGTGCAACATATTTGTAACGCTACTCTTTGTCTGAAATCACCCAGAACAAATCGAGCTACTTTTCTTTGGATTTTTTCCAGTTCTTGAATCAAGTAATCCTGGTGAGGGTCCTAAACACTGGAACCATACTCTATTTGGTGTCTTACCAGAGAATGGCTTTGCATGGGAAAATTAAACCATGGCAAAACATTCCTCACTACTTACCTTCTCAATTATGTTACCAAAGGTTGTCTATAGCGCCATTCCTATCTTGAGTTCCTGGCGGGGAGTGGAATGTAACTCGAGCCAACCAGACAGGAAGAGAGGAATCTATTGTAGTAACCCCTTGACCATCGCGGCGGATGTCCACCACAAAGTAGTGACCTCTACTGCGATTTGGCCGATGAAGGTGGGGGACCCTTCCTCACCTCGCTCGGGTCAGTGTTAAGACCCACGTGGCCCTTGAGAATGACGTCATTCACGTCCCGTGGACATGGCACTCATTAGATGCTCGTGTTTGAACAACACTGCCTGTCACGGTGCTGACATTCCGAAGAGCGTATGACGTCAGTTACCTCAACAAACAGTGCTCGAAGTGACTCACCATGTCGCGAATATTGTCACGCTCGAAGCTGTTTTTGGGTGGCGCGGCCCCTGGAAGAAGGGAAGGTGAACGCTTCGAGTATTCGTGCCTCGGAACGTTCATATAAAAGCTACACTCGTACAATGCAAACTCCAACACACAGACTGAATAAACTCCAGTATCTCCATAATTCCCTGACCATCGGAATATTTTCCTTCTCACTTTACCAGACTTGAGACTGGCTCTGCTCAATTTATAGCTGTGCTCAAGAATGCTCGTTCAGTGACTTAAAATAACTAGATATAATATTTATTTATTTATTTATTTATTTATTTATTTATTTATTTATTTATTTATTTATTTATTTATTTATTTATTTATTTATTTATTTAATCCGTTTACCGTCCAGGGTTGTTTTTCCCCTTAGACTCAGCGAGAGATCCTGCATCTACCGCCTCCAGGACAGTGTCCTGGAGCGTGAGACATTTGGTCGGGAAAACTGAGGTTGGAGGAGCAGTGCCTCGCCCAGGCGGCTCCACCTGCTATGCTGAACAGAGACCTTGTGGGGGATGGGAATAGGGGAAAGGATAGACTATAAGACAAGGAAGGAAGTGTACGCGGACGTAAGTTAGGTACCATTCCGATATTTGCCTGGGGGAGAAATGGGAAACCACGAAAAGCCACTTCGAGGATGGCTGAGGAGGGAATCGAATCCCTCGCTCTCAGAGGCTGAGTTGACCCCGTTCAAGTCCTCGCACCACTTTTCAAATTTCCTGATAGAGCCGGGAATCGAACTGGGTCCTCTCGGGGTGGCAGCTAATCACACTAACCAATACACCGTACTGGTGGACTTACTATTTTTTTTATAGAATTTAATGTTTCTTTACTCTGTAGTGTGGTAAGTTCATTAATGGGCCTCCGTTGCTCAGGCAGCAGGGCGCCGACCGCTCACCGCTGGGTTCCGTGTTCAAATCCCAGTCATTCAGTGTGAGATTTGTGCTGCAAAAAGTGAAGCCAGAACAGGTTTTCCTCCGGGTACTGCAGTTTTCCCTGTCATCTTTCATTCCAGCAACACTCTCCAATATCATTTCATTTGATCTGTCAGTCATTAATCATTGTCCCAGAGGAGTGCGACAGGCTTCGGCAGTCGGCACAATTCCTACCCTCGCCGCTAGATGTATTTTTCATTCCATTCCTGACCCGAATTATTATTATTATTATTATTATTATTATTATTATTATTATTATTATTATTATTATTATTATTATTATTATTATTATTATTATTATTATTCATTTCTTATAGAAATTATATGTGGTAGTTTTGTACAGTTTGGAATTGTTTAATGAGCAGAAAGCTGATGGTATGGAGTTAACGCATTGAAACACGCATTGAGACATCAATAAATAAATATACTAAATATAATTCCACCATCCTCAAGGGGGCTCGAAGAGGGCAACAAGTAACCGACTACGCCACTGAGATCGGCTAATTGCTCAAGGAATATTAATATTTACTGAACTTGAAACGCTGCTTTTTCCGCTGTCCCCGCACTGCCCCAGTTTGTTTGACTGAGCACAGCGAGGGAGATATCGACCTTCTAGTAGGAAGAGAGAATACCTCTCCTTCCTCCCACACCTTGCGGAGTGACATCATTGCACACTCCTTGCTGTCGGCTCTCACACAAGAGAAACTCTCACACATGCAAACGTATGAATATTCAGTTGTACACCTTAGTTATACTTCTAGGAAGAACAGGCGGTAATAAGTTCTTTTTGTTACTTTCAAACACACGCTCTCTATTCCACTTTGAGAAGTTATGTCTAGTCGTCGGATTTTAGGCAAAAACCAATTTTGTTCCTTAAGAGATAACTTAAAATGAAGTATTTACACGTTTGATGTATTTATAAGATTATTAACGGTGGCCATGTAATGCCTAAATTGACGTTACAAGGTATATTTGCCTATATTCCTGTAATTCCTATTTTTATCCCTAAATCTATTAGTGGTAAGCATGAAAATGACCAAACTACAGTATAGTTGATCGGCAAGGTGAAATCCACCTTATAGGATGCCTGAAGGATCTAGTTGTACTTCCTCTTAAAACAATAATCACCTCCACCACCACCACCACCACCACCTGGAAATACAAAAGAATAATTTGTATACCTTGGGTCAATCATCAACGACACGGGAAGCTGTGAAATAGAGATCAAAAGGTGTATTGTTCTAGATCGTGCTGCAATGGTTAAACTCACTAAGATCTGGCAGAACCGGGCAATATCAAAAGCTACGAAGATGTGCTTGGTGGAATCACTAGTGTTCTCAGTCTTTTTGTACGGTTGTGCGACCTGGACTGTGAATGCTAGAGACAAAAGTCGAATTGATGCCTTTGAGATGTGGTGTTGGAGGAGAATGCTACGTGTACCCTGGACGGAAAGAAGAACTAATGTTTCCATGCTGAACAAACTATCTTCCTGTGTGAGTGATTGTTACCTCCAGTTCCTTGGCCAAATTTTCAGAAGAGAATGAGAGAACTTGGAAAAGACCATTTTGCAAGGCAAAAGTCGAAGGCAGTAGACCACGGGCAAGAACAGCAAGTAGATGGTTAGATCAGGCGAAGAAGATCACTGGCCTACCTCTTCAAATCATGCTAAGGAAAGTTGAAAACCACTCTGGATGGGAATATCTCGTCAAGGCTGCAACGCAGAAATAAGAGTTATGAGATCTCGACGCTCAGCAATGAGCAAAACAACTAAAGATGATGATGATGATGATGATGATGATGATGAAATCGATTAAAATTGCCTTTAATTTATTCAAAGAAACTAAAATATTATCGATTCGTTTCAAGTAACTTGAAGAGTATATTCTTGAAATACTCTTCAAACAAAACCTCAGAAGTCGGAAGCTGTAAACCACACTCCTCGGAAGTCCTTAAGAACTTCCCGTAGTCTGTGTCATGAGTCTCATTGAACCTGTTGAAAACAAGAAAGTGTCAGCTTCCAAGTCGTCCTTAATTAAACAGAGTTTACAGGGTTTCCCCTTTTACGTCGGGTGGTAGAATAATATTTTGTGACGTTTGTAGCAAATAGGTGTGTGAAATATGTTTTATATTTCCTCTAAAGAGTTATTATCAATGTAATGGTATTTTAATTGATAAGTGTCGTAAAATACTTAAAAATTGAAGCTGCTTAAAATATATTTTAGAACCTCCTTTTTTGACTTTTGAGAGCCTAACACTTAAAATCCTACGTCTAGTTATGACTGCAGAACCAAGCCCTGATTTCTAACAGCCTTTCCTTGTGAAATCCTTGAGAGCTTAGAAGAGTAACTGAGATTGACGAAAAGAGAATGCATCCCTGTGGCGACTATACATGTCTTCTTTTTTCTTTCTTACGTCGCACCAACACAGACAGGTCTTATGGCGACGATGGGATAGGAAAGGGCTAGGAGTGGGAAGGAGCCGACCGTCGCCTTAATGTACAGCGCCTAGTGTGAAAATGGCAAACAATAGGAAACACTTTTCAGTACTGCCGATAGTAGGGTTCGTACCCAGTATCTTGCGAATGCAAGTCCACAGTTGCGCTACCCTAAGTGTACAGGCAACACATTTCCTGGCGCCGGGCTGAGTTGCTCAGACGGTTAGGGCGCTGGTCTTCTGACCCTAACTTGGCAGGTTTGATCCTAGCTCAGTCCGGTGGTATTTGAAGGTGCTCAAATACGACAGCCTCGTTTCGTAGGTTTACTGGCAAGTAAAAGAACTCCTGCGAGAGTAAATTCCGGCACTTCGCCGTCTCCGAAAACCGAAAAGTAGTCAGTGGGACGTATAGCAAATAATATTATTATTATCTCCTGGCCTCAGAGACGGTGTCACCGTCTAGGAGCCCCCCCCCCCTACCTTCATGGGAGGAATGAAAACATTTAGTAGTAGTGGTGGTATTAGTAGTCGTAATTTTTCCGGACCGAGTGTGGCTCAGACGGTTCAGGTACTGGCCTTCTGACCCTAACTTGGCAGGTTTGATCCTAGCTCAGTCCGGTGGTATTTGAAGGTGCTCAAATACGACAGCCTCGTGTCGTAGGTTTACTGGCAAGTAAAAGAACTCCTGCGGGACTAAGTTCCGGCACTTCGCCGTCTCCAAAAACCGTAAAAGAAGTTAATGGGACGTAAAAATAACATGATTATTGTTATTATTAATTCATGATTTCTTTTTGTCCCCTTCTTAGCTTTAATATATTAGTTTTTCCACCCTTCAGTCCAATTATTCTAGAAATTAATGACCCCGCCCCGTTAATCTATTCATTTACGTACAATATAATTTCCAATTAGTGTTTACAAAGAATACATGGCGTGTGAATTAGGTTCAGTTCGTATCTGCTCTCAATTGTAGGTTCCAAGCACTGTCGGCCCTTCTGAACTTGTTACAGCCATAATGGGATTTAAAAGAGCGTTGCTCATTCGCCTGTCGCGGGTGATTAAATGTTGTGGACTGGACACACACAGGAACCGGTTCATGTGCACCCGCTGATAACGTAACCGTGAGACGGATTTAAGAAAAGGGATAAAAGGAAAACCATCAGAGTCTGAAAAAGACTGAATGTTTAATGAACGCTACGCCCACTATTGCCCCACATGATGGACACTAGTGACCGCAATCAAAGTTATTTATCTCCATTACAGCACAGTACATCAAACTTCAAGATTGTAACAGCGTTGTAAATCTCTTGGGAGAGAGGTAGGAGGTAGGTAAAAATAAAACTTAGTTTTATTTCATCGTGCGTCGTATTTATTAATTTAAATTTGTATTTGACCGAGAGAGTTTACCACGCGGTTTGGGTCACGGAAACTATGAGCTTGCGATCGGAAGATTGTGAGATAACGGGTTTGAACTCCTCTATCGGCAGCCCTGCATGTAGTTTTCTATGGTTTTCCAATTTTCACACTAGGCTGTATCTTAATCTTCCGTATACCAAGCGGTACAAGTGTACCCAAGTTGCCATTTTTAATTATTATTTGCATTAACATTTGAATATTGAAAAAAATTCTTGGTAGACAATGTAGGGGTCTCAATACATTCAAAAACGTAAAATTAACCAATTTCCTCATTTGTGCAGAAAGTTGAAGGGATAAAAGGCCCGGAAAGGTTTCAAACTCTGAGTCTTGGATAGTTCTATCATTTTTTAAAAAAAATCGGAAATAACTTCCGGCCTAAAGATAATTCCAAAAAACAGCCTAAAATGCCTGATTTACTTTTTTTTTCTCGATTCAAATCCTTACCAAATTAACTTATTTACATAATTCTTTCCGCAATGTGTTCCTTGATTCAATAACCTCAGGCATTTTTGGATTTTTGAAAAATGTCCACACCGAATGTAGTTACAAGGGCTTAAGTGTGAAACTCTGCATTGACTCACATTAGCGCTCGTAGTGGTGCTTAAGTGAAACAATGCATTGACTCATATTAGCGCTCGTAGTGGTGCTTAAGTGAAACAATGCATTGACTCACATTAGCGCTCGTAGTGGTGCTTAAGTGAAACAATGCATTGACTCATATTAGCGCTCGTAGTGGTGCTTAAGTGAAACAATGCATTGACTCACATTAGCGCTCGTAGTGGTGCTTAAGTGAAACTCTGCATTGACTCACATTAGCGCTCGTAGTGGTGCTTAAGTGAAACAATGCATTGACTCACATTAGCGCTCGTAGTGGTGCTTAAGTGAAACAATGCATTGACTCACATTAGCGCTCGTAGTGGTAGAAAAAGACAAAATGCTAATCTAATCGACCGGATAACCATGATTAAGAAAAGGACTGTAATCTTTAGGAATAAATCTATATATATAAAATAACTTGTCCTGACTGACTGACTGACTGACTGACTGACTGACTGACAGATTCATCATCGCCGTGCCAAAACTACTGGACATAAAGAAATGAAATTTTGGGGATACATTCACATTCACATGCTCGCTAAGAGAGGATTTTTGGATATTCCATCGCTAAGGGGGCGAAAACGGGGGGTGAAATTCGACAATGAGTGTATCTATATCACAAAATTTTAAAAGTTTACAGATGTAAAACTTGGTATTTAGAATCTTCTTTAAAAATAAGGAAACACGTATTTTTTGTTTTCGGAAAATCCCAATAGGAGGGGTGAAAATGGTAAAGAGGGTGTTGAATGCCTTTAATCAGGATACCGGTACTTATATCTCAGAAACTGAAGATATTATAGACCTGAAAATTGGTACTTTTCATCTCTTTTAAAAATAAAGAAAAACATTTTTTTGTGTTTGGAAAATCCAATTAATGGGAGGGTGAAAAGGGGGTTGAATTTTTAAAATGAGTGTATCTATATCTCAAAACTTTGAAAGTTTACAGATGTAAAAGTTGTTATTTAGAATCTTCATTAAAAATAAAGAAACTCGTACTTTTTGTTTTTTGGAAAATCCAATTTAATGGGGGGGCTTAAAAGGGGGTGAATTTTTAAAATGAGTGTATCTATATCTCAAAAATTTTACAGTATATAGATGTAAAAAGTGGTAATTAGGATCTGCTTTAAAAATAAAGTAACACGTACTTTTTTTGTTTATGGAAAATCCCAATAGGAAGGGTGAAAAAGGGGTTGAATGCCTTTAATGAGGATACTTATATCTCAGAAACTGAAGATATTACGAACCTGAAAATTGGTATTTGGGACCTCGTTTAAAAATTAAGAAACACGTATATTTTGTTTTTGGAAAATTCAGTTAATTGGGGGGGGGGGTGAAAATGGGGTGAATTTTTAAAATGAGTGTATCTATATCTCAAAACTTTTAAAGTTTATAGATGTAAAAATTGGTATTTGGAATCTCCTGTAAAAGTAAAGAAACGTAGGTGATTTGTTTTCGGAAACTCGACTTAAGGTGAACTAAAAAGTGGGTGAAATTTTAAAATGAGCATTTCTACAGTATATCTCAAAAACTTAACATGTTACCGAAGTGAAAAATAGTATTTTTTTATCTCTATTGAAAATAAAAAAACATGTATTTTTTGTTTTCTGAAAATCCACTTGGGTGGTGCGGTAAAAGTGACTGAAAATGGGGTTGAATTCTTTTAATTAAGATACTGATATATCAAAAGCTGAAGATATTAAAGACGTGAAATTTGGTATTTGGAATTTCCTTTAAAAATAAAGGAATACGTATTTTTTGTTTTCGGAAATCCACCTAAAGGGAGGAGAGAAATTGAAAAATTAGTTGAATTTTTGTATGAGGATACTATTATCTCAAAAACTAAAGATTTTTCAGACGTGAAAATTGGTATTTGGAATCTGCTTTAAAATTAAACAAACACGTATTCTCGGAAAATCCAATGAAGGGGGGTGGGGAGGTGAAAAATTGAAAATTTAATTAATTGTATAAGGATACTTACATGTAATAAAAACTAAAGTTGTTACAAACGTAAAAAAATGATATTTAGATCTCCTTTAAAAACAAAGAAAAAAGCGTTTTGGGGCGAAATCATTTTGGGGGGCGGGGGTGAAAAAAGAGTTGAATTCCTTTTATATGGACACATATCTCATAAACTGAAGATGTTAGAGTTATGATAATTGGTATTTAGTAGATCCTTTACTATTAAAGAGATAAGTATTTTAACGGGAAATTCACTTGGGAGGGGGGGGGGAGTGTGAAAGGAAGTGAAAAAAGTTAATTCTTTTTATGGGGATACTTATATCTCAGAACTGAAGGTAACAGACGTGAACATTGGTATTTGGAATCTCCTTTAAACATAAGGAAACTCGCCTTCTTTTATGGGGGTGGGGGGCGGGGTTAAATCAACTTAACGGCAGTGGGGTGAAAAAGGAGTTGAGACCAATTGATTTTACTGTTCATAATGTACTTATTCTGATAATAAATTGATCATTTTTAATCTTTCCTGGGTTCGTTTTCAAGAACCATCTTTTTCTTTGGATTATTATTATTATATTTATTATAATTATAATATAAATAATATATAATATAATAATTATTATTATTTTGATTCCTACTAATTACATTTACGGTTTTCGAAGACAGCGAGGTGCCGGAATTGTGTCCCGCAGGAGTTCCTTTACGTGCCATTCAAACTACCGAAACGAGGCTACCGTATTTGAAAACCTCCAAATGCCACCGGACTGAGTTGGGATCGAACCCGACAACTTGAACTCAGAAGGGCAGGGCTCTACAGTCTGAGCTACCCAGCCCCGCCATTGAATTTGCAAACATACTTATGACTAGCACATAGTAGTCGTATATTTAAAAATATTGTACGTCCTCGCAGTTGTCCACTCTTGAGCAGGTCAGGAAAAAAAGCCGAGCAAAATTGCTTATTTTAATTAAGAACTAGTTTAATGTAGTTGATTAACTTATGATTAAACGTACGTTGTATCATCTGTAATTGAGAGCATGTCCTGTAGATAATAGATACAGCTATTCAGCTACCACAGTCAATTTTCGTAGATTTATCCTGGCCTTTTAAATTATTAAAATAGCTCATAGATTTGTGGCAGTCCAATGTATTCCGGGTTCGGTCTAAAGTGACTTCTTCCGGCCCCCGTGACCAGTGGTTGCAGTTGGCTCTGGAACAAATGGCACACATCCTGCCTCGGCCGAGGGATTGGGTTTCACGGCTCAGCTGTTTGTACTGTACTTCACCAGCTTTGCTTCCTGGATCTCCGAGATACCAGCATGTCTAGCAAGTGGCTCCATCTCCACGGCCGTGAATGCTATGTCTGGGCCTTGTATTTCAGGCAAATGTCACTTTAGTTTCTTTATGCTCGACGATACTGAAATATAAATATTATATGCCAGAAAACCGAATCTTAATTAGGCTCATTCTTCTTCTTTTTCTTCTTTTTCTACCGCTTATCCCACACCTGTGGGGTCGCGGGTGCGAACTGTATCGCAATGTGGATTTGGCCCTGTTTTACGGTCGGATGCCCTTCCTGACGCAACCCTATTTGAAGTGATGTAATCACTATTGCGTGTTTCTGTGGTGGTTGGTAGTGTAGTGTGTTGTGTGAATATGAAGAGGAAAGTGTTGGGACAAACACAAACACCCAGTCCCCGGGCTAGAAGAATTAATCAGAGACGATTAAAATCCCCGACCCAGCCGGGAATCGAACCCGGGACCCTCTGAACCGAAGGCCAGTACGCTGACCGTTCAGCCAACGAGTCGGACAGGCTCATTATAGTTCAAATTTCATTATGATACAGGTTCTCCACCAATCAGAGTTCAGACTTTCATTATGATACAACTGTTTGGCCAATTAGGTAAGGATAGCAAAATCAAACATGTCGGACACAAATACATTATGCAACAAGCCTTTTTTAGCAATAATTAAGACACGATGTTTATAAAACGATCCAAGAGAGTTTTATAATTTCAATACGAGTGTCTTAATTACCATTATAGGCGAGTTGCATACGACTGTTTATGCTCGACGATAATTATAACTCTATTTTTTAAATATTCATAAGCTTCTGTCGAATGTCGCTTGACAGTTGAGTTTACTGAACAGAACGCAGAGCGCATGCGCTGGGTTATTGATTTTCCGTGAGTGGATCAGAGACCTTGACAATGTCATATGTTTTCAAAGCTTTCATAGAAGGTTATCATAGCCTAGCTTTATTTCAAATAGAAATTGTTGATTGTACAGTTGGTGCAGTGATGTTTATGCCGACGATGCC